>NW_017095566.1:0-98221 GCF_001412225.1 Nicrophorus vespilloides
TGGAAAGGTGAGACAATCAGCTTTCATACGAGTGGTCGATGATTTAACTATCTTAAGGGGTTGTTGAGAAATTCACGAAAAACTGAAAAAAAAACGAAAAAAACGTCGTTTCTCTATTACCTAACAAATATTACGTAACTTTTGTTACATCAAAGTTGCGTAACACTTGCGTTCATCTGATTATGCAATAAAATCATAAAAAAGTTTATTAGTTTTCGAGTTATTATCGAAAAACTGAAAACATCCATTATTTGACAAATTCTATTCACCATTTTTCCAATTTTTACAACTCATAGCAGGAGACTCGCCGGCAGTAAAAATATGCTTGTAGGGTCGTTGGAAAGGTGAGACAATCAGCTTTCATACGAGTGTTCGTTGATGTAATTATCTTAAGGGGTTGTCGAGAAATTTACGAAAAACTGAAAAAAAAACGTCGTTTCTCTGTTACGTAACGAACGTTACGTAACTTTTGTTACATAAAAAGTTGCGTAACGCTTGCGTGCATCTGATTATGCAATAAAATCATAAAAAAGTTTATTACTTTTTGAGTTATTATCGAAAAACTGAAAATATCCATTATTTGACAAATTCAATTCACCATTTTTCCAATTTTTACAGCTCATAGCAGGAGACTCGCCGGCAGTAGAAATATGCTTGTAGGGTCGTTGGAAAGGTGAGACAATCAGCTTTCATATGAGTGTTCGTTGATGTAATTATCTTAAGGGGTGGTTGAGAAATTCACGAAAAACTGAAAAAAACAGAAAAAACGTCGTTTCTCTATTACGTAATGAACATTACGTAACTATTGTTACATAAAAAGTTGCGTAACGCTTGCGTGCATCTGATTATGCAATAAAATCATAAAAAAGTTTATTAGATTTCGAGTTATAATCGAAAAACTGAAAACATCCATTATTTGACAAATTCAATTCACCATTTTTCCAATTTCTACAGCTCATAGTAGGCGACTAGGCGGCAGTACAAATATGCTTGTAGGCTCGTTGGAAAGGTGAGACAATCAGCTTTCATACGAGTGGTCGATGATGTAATTATCTTAAGGGGTTGTTGAGAAATTCACGAAAAACTGAAAAAAAAAATGAAAAAAACGTCGTTTCTCTGTTACGTAACGAACATTACGTAACTTTTGTTACATAAAAAGTTGCGTAACGCTTGCGTGCATCTGATTATGCAATAAAATCATAAAAAAGTTTATTACTTTTTGAGTTATTATCGAAAAACTGAAAATATCCATTATTTGACAAATTCAATTCACCACTGAAATTCAAAACTGAAAAAAAACGTTGTTTATCTATTACGTAACGAACATTACGTAACTTTTGTTACATAAAAAGTTGCGTAACGCTTTCGTGCATCTGATTATGCAATAAAATCATAAACACGTTTATTACTTTTCGAGTTATTTACGAAAATCTATTTTTTTGCTAAATCTATTTAAGACTCGTTTTCACGTCCATTGCGGAGCCTCCAGAAGGGCTAGAAAATTGAAAAAGGGCGAATTGGATTGCTTTGACTTTCATGTATATATTATATTGGAATTAGTTAAGTTAAATTGGTTGCCTATATCAAACTACCAACTACAAAACTAAATTCCCTATAAAATCTACATGTGGTGATGACATTTGATGGCTTTGATGGCACTAACCATATTGCCTTAAATTTAGATTTGCAATATTTTTTCAAATATTATTTATTTGTTTTTTAAGTTAATATGGATAATTTAAATGAATTATATAGAGAAACTGATCTTCAGGTATGTTTGAATGATAGATAGGAAATTTCTTAATATAATTGTAAATGTATTTTAGGAAAGAGAAATAAAGAATTTGGTTAGACAAGTTGAAGAATTAAGGAATGCAATTAAAACCAAATCGGCAGGACCTAATGAATGTGCAGAAGTTGCAAATCTATCAACTGAAAATATTAAGTTGAATCATAGACTAGCAATCTTACAAAGTGTATGTTCTTATGATCTTTATTTTTAGTGTATTGCAATTCATTTTATTTTGTTTGAAGGCTATTGTAAAAGAGATGTCTAAAGGCAAAAAGGATTCTTCAAAAATGGAAAGCATCCAAGAGATTTTGACTTCTCTGTTTTCAACTGCAATTAGCAGTGCATTTCCTGATTTAGTTGATGCACCAACCGTCATTGCATTAAGCAAAGATCCACAATTTGGTGATTATCAATGTAATTCTGCAATGGGTATTGCAAATACTTACAAGAAACTGGGAAAGGCACTTGCTCCAAGAGTAATTGGTTCTAAAATACTTGAATGTGTTCCGGCACATCCTTTAATTGCTAACATGACTGTGGCTGGACCAGGCTTTGTAAATGTATTTTTGGACAAAAATTATGGAGTTAATATCTTAACTGATATCTTTGAACATGGTGTTCTACCACCACCCATTGATAGAAAACAAAAAGTTTTGGTTGATTTTTCATCTCCAAATATTGCCAAGGAAATGCATGTTGGACATTTACGGTATATTCTACAAATTTCGTTATTTGTTTAACTTATTTATTTAATTCTTTTCATCTTAGATCTACTATTATTGGAGAGAGTGTATGCAGGCTTTTAGAGTACTTGGGTCATGATGTTAAGAGGATCAACCATGTAGGTGACTGGGGTACCCAATTTGGTATGCTGATTGCACATTTGCAAGACAAATTCCCAGATTATATTACAAAGTCGCCACCAATTGGAGATTTGCAATCTTTCTATAAAGAATCGAAAAAACGTTTCGATGAAGATGAGGAATTTAAGAAACGTGCTTATGCGTGTGTGGTTAAATTGCAAGCGTTCGATCCTGATTACTCGAAAGCTTGGCAATTAATCTGTGATGTTTCCCGCAGAGGTGACGATTTAATTTATTATTAATTTAATGCTAAATTTCAATGTATATTTTCAGAATTTCAAAAGGTTTATGACCGTTTGGATATAACAATTGAAGAGAAAGGCGAATCTTTCTATCAGTCTAGGATGGAAAAAGTTGTAAAAGAACTGGATAGCAAAAACCTACTTGAATTGGACGACGGTCGAAAAATAATGTGGGCTGATGGTATTAATATTCCAATGACAATAGTAAAATCGGACGGTGGATTTACTTACGATACGTCCGATATGGCCGCGATAAAATATCGCATTGATGAAGAAAAAATGGATTGGTTAATTTATGTTACCGACGTTGGCCAGGCGACACATTTTGATTTGGTATTTAACTGTGCGAAAAAAGCGAAAATTTTGGATAATACCAAGCGTGTGGATCATGTTGGTTTTGGCGTTGTCTTGGGCGAAGACAAGAAAAAATTCAAGACCAGATCAGGTGACACAGTCAGATTAATTGATCTAATGGATGAAGGTTTAAAACGTTCATTGGACAAGCTCATGGAAAATGGCAGAGATAAAGTGTTAACACCAGAGGAACTCAAGAGCGCTCAGGAATCCGTAGCCTATGGTTGCATAAAATACGCCGATTTGTCGCAAAATCGCATCGGCGCATATGTTTTCTCATTCGACAAAATGTTGGAAGATAAAGGAAATACGGCAGTTTACTTGTTGTATGCGTACACTAGAATTAAATCTATTGCTCGCAACGCTAACTTCACTTCTGAAAAGATAAAAGAATTGGCGAAAACTACTTCAATTTCTTTGGATCATGAGAAAGAATGGAAACTAGGAAAGACGCTACTGCGATTCCCCGATGTACTGATTAAGATATCAAGCGATCTATATTTACATCATTTATGTGAATATGTTTACGAAGTTTGCACAAATTTCTCAGAGTTTTATGATAATTGCTATTGCATTGAAAAGGATTCTAGCGGCGACATTATTAAAGTTAATGTTGGTAGAATTTTGCTAGCCGAAGCTACTGCCCTAATTATGGCCAAGTGTTTCCATATTTTAGGATTAAAACCTGTTTCACGAATGTAATACAAAATGCTAATTAAAAATATTTCCAATTATATAAAATGATTTTTTTTTATTAATTTCTGCAGTCGTTCCGTCCATTATTACATTTATTATCTTTCAATTTAATTGAAAGCAATGAATAAATCCACTCAATTTGTAACAGTTATATTAAAAAATAAATTGGCAAGAATTGCTACGAATATGTTCAGACGTTGAAAAGGAATAACTTTTTATTTCTTTAATTTGTCAATTTACATCATATGATATAGAATAGTTTGATGAATTAAAAATAACTTAAATGTTACAGTACATAACAAATATGTATTATTATTTTTTCTTCAACAAAAAGAAAATGGTTTATAAGAAAACGTCAATTTTATTTATATAAAATACTATATTTTGTAGGAATTATTTGTTGGAATCAATATTTACTATTTTTCTTTCCATATATCTTTTATTAATTAGTACTGGTTACTACTTAATAATAGTAGGTGATTCCATGAAAATGGTTCTGAAAGGATTAACAGAGCAAACGACATCTAATTATTGGTTTTAATTAACTGATATTATGTAGGAATCTTACAATTAAATATTAAATACATTCTGACCATTTCTTTATACAGTAACAAACTTAAAAGAACTGAATTAGTATGAGTTACTTGTTGCATTCGAAAACATCTAATATTTTCATCAAGACTGACCCTTACATTCTAAAAAAACGTTATACAAATTAAAAAAAAAAAGAAACGAAGATTTATTTAGTTTAATCTATGTACAATTTGTCAATGTCTGCAACATGTAACCCATATACATGTAAATAAAGTCATTCGACACCAATTTCTTTTTATATATATATATTTATAAAAATAATTAATATACATTAAGATTTTTTTTTTAGTTATCTCTTTATAAAATATAGTATGAATTTTGAATCGGATGGATTTTGGCCAATTTAGTTCAATTTAACATAAGGATATACTTTTTGAATATTTTCGTCCTGCTTCTAAAATATAAGAAGTATAAGTGATGAATACAGTAAATGCAAATAATATTGATTGAAGAACATAAACACTTATTCATATTTTATATAATTAATCAGAGAAATATAACAAAAATATAAAATAAAAGAACATCGATTTGTTTGTTATATAGAGAAAGAGAGGTCAAGGAAACCTATTTCGCATTTGTATCGTTTTAAAAACTGTTTTCTCATTTACTCCGATTTTCATTGACAAGTCAAAGAGTTTCTGCAGGTGTCTTTTAGAGATTCATCCATTTATATTTTGTTTAATAGTTTAAATTTCGTCACTAATATTGATCTATATAACACATAATACTGTTAGACATACCATGTGCAAAGTTATCACAAATATCTTGGACAGTATCCCGATCCTTTCGAATTTTATATCTATATTTTGAAACAAATATTTACAAGATAATAATTATATGAATAATGCAAACTATTATTGATTGTTATCCACCGATAATTAACTTATCCAAAATAAATTGCACGATTTATAAAATCCATTATATTTATTTAAGACAAGAACTTGATTTTTTTTTTGTTTAACTGAAACCAGCATAAATTTAAAAGCTTCATGTTTTACACTATAGTAAATAATATAAAAATAACAATTAGGCTCCTTAAATCCTATTCTTTTTTGTACACTTCCACTTTTTTTTTTATATATATATATTATAATTATGTTACACAGTCAAATAGTAAAAACGAACGATCACTGGGAGGTGGGGCTGGGTCCGTTGGACTGATGGGGCGAGGGCGCATCCAATTTTGAAAATAATGGTATCACTCGTTTACGTTTTGGTCACCTATGGCTCGAACCCTCGTTCATGTCATATAACACTTGTGCTATTGTTCTCGATGACTCTACATTACTTAGTGCAACATTCGCTAAATGCGGCTCATAATGTTTTAAGTACCTATAAAACAATTATACAATTACACCACATTCATAAGAAATAAGATCAATCACATTTAGGATAAACTAAACAATTACCTTCTGCAATTACTGCTATAAATCACGAGATTCCTTAATATTAGAGATGCTGTCAATCTTATACTCTTCGTTACTGGACCTTCATTATCATCCTAAAACAAAAATAACGAAAAATATTAATGTTTGTCCAATACTATAAATTTGTTTGTGTAATAAAGTTACATACAAAAATTTTCGCATTAATTAATGCCTTAACATAATTAAAACACAAAACTACTAAATAAATATTAAAACGAAAATTTGTTTAAAAAATATTATTTTGTATCTAATAAACAAACGCATGCTAATTATTTAGTAACAAAACGAAAAAAAAGCCATTTCTTTAATTTTCAAGTTTTACAATAACAAAAGGTTTCCCCACTATACTAAAAATCTACGTTTACAACTAGCATGCCAATTATACGTTTTCAATTGTTATCTACAGTGCATAACTATCGCAATATTCGATTCAAATCTCATTATGAACTAATCGGTTTCAGCATAATTCTGTGAAGTATCTTCATTGTGGCAAAATAGAAACATGAATACGCTAGCACACGTAAGATCACAAATTATATAAACCAACACCTCACCTGATCAGAGGGAGGGGGCCCTGTTCTGGGCACAGTGGCAGGGACATTTGCATTCCCTTGCTTAACCGCGGTCCTCTGTACAACAGACATTAGAAATAGGAAAATTAAAATAAAAACATTGGAATATAAACTGAATTAAGTGGAAATAAATATAATGAAAATATGATATCCCGCCACTTCGTAATATTGAAATAATCCAAGCGTTGACCATCCGTATACCCCGGTTAGTAAGCGAGCTTTAGTAAAGCTTATTATATTAATAGAACAAAACATATGTTATTTTCTAAAGTGTTATATACCTGCAGTTCCTTGGGATTAACAAATTCGAGAGCATGTCTTTTGATTGCATGAAATGCTGCATCAGGAGCATATCCAGGATGCTGGGAGGTCGTCGTAGGTGCTGCCACTTCTGTTTTACCCGTATGCTGATTCTGCTTCCTCTTAACCAACGCGTTCTTCATAGCCTGATGATACACACAATAAATGGATTAAAACATACACTAAAATTGTATATAAACTATATTACTATACCTCTGTGTTACAATGCTTATCATTGATATGTGTCATTAATGAGAAACGTTTTCTTTTCATGTTATCACATCGCTCCCATTGGCATAGCAGCTCGTCGGTGGTATCTGGAATATGGGTGGCACACACGTGCATGTATACTTCATTCGCCGATTTAAACTTCTTTTCCCTATATAGTACAAAACAATATAATGAATGATGAAAAAAAAAAAGAAGTAATTTCATGCAACTTACAGATAACAATCACCCCACTCGCAAACGAAAGG
Organism: Nicrophorus vespilloides; assembly: GCF_001412225.1. Taxonomy (NCBI): domain Eukaryota; kingdom Metazoa; phylum Arthropoda; class Insecta; order Coleoptera; family Silphidae; genus Nicrophorus; species Nicrophorus vespilloides. The sequence goes on from NW_017095566.1 coordinate 7,317, forward strand.
TGTTGTTAAATCGCGAACCACTTTCTTCATAGATAATTTTATTTCCTCGGCACGTTTCTCAACCAATGACGGCCCACCGTTTGAAGCAGTGCTCTGCGTGACTACGCTCGATACTGCGGTTTTCACGACAGTCGTAGTAGTTGGCAAGTTGCTTACTGTACTTTGTTGCAATATAGGTCTCTGCACTTGAGTCACAACAACTTGCTGGCCTTGAGGAGTCATAACAACTTTTTGGTGGTGGGTAGCAGCATTTGTGTTTTGTTGTAAAATAATAATTGTTTTAGTTCCGGTGCCCTGTTGTTGTGGCGTCTGTGCAAGTAGAACAGGTTGTCCATGCATCATAGCTGCTTGATGTTGAGCTACAACGTATCCTGAGCCACCACCAGTTTGAAGAACATACTGTCCTGGTTGTCCGCTTGCCACCAACTGCATACTTCCTTGGAGGCTTTGAGACAATAAGATCTGTCCCATATTCGATTGTACTACAGAAGTTGCTCGTTGTTGTGCAGAATTTTGGACAATTACAGTTTGTCCCGCTTGAGTTTTAAGTTGAGCTCCGGCGGGTAAAACCATTGGACTGCCCGATTGTGAAACAATAATTTGGCGCGGCTGTGCCATTAATACTTGCTGGTTATTATCAACAAATACCTAAAGGAAAAAGTTGATTTTTAATATTAACTACATTATAAAATTTAATATATTTACTTGTTGAACAGGTGCGGTTGGTTGAACTGTGGGTGTAGATTGAATTATAGTTGGTTGTGGTTGTGTTGGAGGCTCTTGCATAATTTCATCCTGCTCGTCTTCCAAAATATCTGCCGCTAAATCTGCAAACAATTTAGCAGCGGCTGTAGACGCGGTCACAGTTCCTTCTTCTCCATTCGAACTGGATACAGAATCCGGTGCCGGTGAATCAGCCGATGAGGTTCCATTAAGGTTATTTGTCAAATGGGGTTTCTTAGTTTCAGTATCTGCAAGATCGTCTGTTGCTGGTCTTTTAAGTGATTTATCTTCCACTTTCATTTCGTTAACTTTGTTGTTCTCATTAGCATCTTTACACAATACTTTATCGATATGATTTTCTACCAATTCTAATCCTTTATCCCCTATTCGCAACTCTTTTCCAAGCACACCATTAACGAGAGGTGGATCCTTGTCAACTTTCTTCTCCAGCAAGTCAGCCAACATCAATGGTTTCTTTGCATTATTTTTCATAGAATCTTTAGAGTTACTGTCCTCATTTATCGTTATAGGATTATCTATACCATTCAAAAGGCCTTCGAAACTTGTCAATGAATTATCACCGTCTTCTGTCGATGAAACGCCACCAATTCCCACGTTACCTATACCCGTACTAGAAGCGAGTGAATTGTTGCCGATAGAATCACTGTCTTCGTTGTCTATTTTCATGCTATTCTTTGATTTATTATTACTGAGCGGAGCTAATGGAGGCGGCGGCTGAGGCGGTTCCCGCCTACCTTTCGTCGTACTAAGACCCTGCGTAGTTGACGACACAGCTGGATCTGCCACATCAATTTCTGTAAAGAGCTGACGAGCTCCGTTCAAACGAATATTCTTTGTAGTACTCGATTCACTTTTCACAATAGTTTTTGTGGTTTCTGGGGTTTGTTGTTGCGATGTTTGCTGCGCTAACAATCGTTGCTGCTGTTGACGTGCTACAACCTAAATACAACATACATAATATGAATATCACGAACATCACGTACAATCTCAACAATCAACTTTATATATGTATATAGATAATGGATAAATTGTAATGCAATTAGATAATTAACCAAAATAAAATATGTTGTTATCGCTTTGCTTGTTCAGTTAGAAAAGTCAGGTCAATGTCTGGCATAATTGCACACACAACATTTACTTTTTACAAGTAACAACAATCATGCAAAACACATCTATTTATTTTATATTTTCTTGCTTCTTTTTATGGAATAAAATGATCCTACTGATTATTATTATGTTTAATTTAATTAGTTCCTAGTTATGTTAGTATGTTACCTGAGCTACGGACTGGCAGTCTGTCCTCATGCTGACTGGGTTCATGCTTTCGTTTACCTTTGTCGCCAATAAACTCTTGATGAGCGAGGTATTACTCTGACCTTGGTCCTTTGAAGCGTTTGTCGTAGTATTGGCACAACCGCTTCCTAACAATGCCTGGCTTAGATGAGGATGGGCCATCACCTTTATAACAACAATGCAAACATCTAACAAACTAAAATAACCAATGTCGGGTAGGTAGATAATGTATTCGAAAGAAACAATTCTACAGATATTCCGTATACATGCCCTAAATTAAGACCAATGCCACTATAAATATATTTTAACCATGAGAAATAAATTGAAAGCTTAGGGATTATACAACAGAGACAGAGAAGTGCAACAAATAAAGATGAGAGTATGTGCGTGAGGAATCGGTAGAAGGAAACAGATGAAAATAAAAAAAATGCGAAGATAGTAGAGAATAAAGAATTCTAGTAACACAACATTTACCTGACTTTTCAAGGCATCTGCTTTATTTGAGGCTGTTGCCGCCTCACGGGGAGGTTTTGGAGGTGCGCTGAGCTGCGCTTTTAGGATTGGGGAAGCGGGAGAAGAAGGAGGAGTTTCAACAACAGCTTCCGGTATGACCGGAGCTAGGCTAGGGGCTATAGGTGGTTGGTGGTGTATTGTGGCGGTTTGAGGCTTACGCCTTACCGCCTTTAATGGTGTCACGGGATTTACTGGAGCGGTTGCAGTGGTCGCACTGAACTGTACATTTATAACCAGTGGCTGAGCTCGCACCTTTATACCGTCATAGAACTGAGGGTCCGTTGGATTCGCTGGCTTTTCTGGGTTAGGTCCCACGGTTCCACCAAATACGGATCTGTAAAATTTAAATATTTTCATAAATTATATATCATGCATGCATATTGTCACCAGAAAACATACCTAACACAACGCGGAAAATGTAAAGGAGCGATAACGCCGCGTCGTCCTATTTTTGCACAAGAATTAATATAATGCTTGTAGAGCTCTTGATGATCAACCTTTCCGCTTGAACAAGGTTCGTATGTGGCGCGAAGCCAGGCAAGTGCAAATTGTTCATTTTCCTGGATCGCCTGTTGATGCGCATGCTTCTGATGTAGCTGTTGTGAAGCGACCTGCGTTAATTGTGTCGATGTCGTTGATGCTAGAATATAATGAATAACAATTAAAATAGATGTTAAACTTTAAATGTCATATATGTACGAACTGATCTAAGCTCATTATGAAAACAAACAAAATATGTTTGAATGATTAACAAAATTGTAAATATTTTCACAATAATAGTAAAAAAGAAATCCAAATTTTAAATACACATTATTAAGACATCACGATAATTTCAAAATATGAAGAGCATCTCCAATAATTGCAGTATTTAGATAATTTCTAATAATATAACAAATTCAATAATGTATCAAAAGACGACAAAAGTAACAATTAATAAATGACTGAAGCAACTTACCATTTGACGTCGTTGCAGGTGAGATGGCAATCAATCTCTGGGGCGCAATTTGAACTTGTCGTTGAGGCGTTGTTGGTACAGAGACTTTAGCAGGTGAGGGATGAGTGATGGTATGGACTGGAGTAGCTGTGGGAGCGGAAGGAGTCGCAATTGTTGCGGAAACAGTAACAGTAGAAGTACTGGTCGCTGTGTTAACAATTGTAGTGGTGGTTGGTTGAGGAACTGTCGTGCCTCCTGTAACGGTTTCAACAAGTTTCATCCCGATGCAGGCCTTTGGTCCGTAGCTTTTCCCCTCCACAGTAACAAGTGATACCAAAGTATCAAGCACACCATATGTATTCACTATATAGTTACATGCGCGCTCACCTAACGAGGATAACGAATACAAACACTCCAACGTGTAAATCAATAGCATAACATCGTGTATGGTCAGAAACGAACACACTCTTTGATAAACACTCGCTTCCAAATGTCGTAACAAAGCATCCTCGTTTGCCTCATTCTGACTGAGTTTGTTTAATACTTCCAAGGCCGTTATGCACCAATTCCTATCTTCAGTCTGCAATCCCTTCGTCACTATTTTCAATAGAGTTGAAGCGATCTTGTCATTCAACAAGTCTTTGACTAAAAAATCATTGGCCATATTACCCAACATCTCCATGCCCAAATTCATCAACTGATTCCATCGCGAACTCGCACATAGCAATGCAAACCGCACAAATGTTCCATTATGCACTAGTACATTAGTGTTCTCATCGAAGAAACTTAGATTCCTCAAAATCGTGGCCACCTGGAGCACTCTTTGTCCCATATAATCTCTAGTCCCGAGATTCCGGCCCAGATTGAACAGTTCCCTGTCGACTGGCTCCAATTTTAATTTGAACCCCCTCCCTCTGGGAATATCATTAAGAACGCAATCGTCACTCGCGAACAATTCTATGTCACTATCCGATTCACTGGTCTCCGTCTCATCTGGTTTCGTTAGAACTGCGCTAGTTGTAGGAATAGCTGTCAAATCCAAAATAGGAACAACATCTGAAATTTTATCACTTCGTTTCAGAAACAAATTCTCGTTGGTGAGATCCAGAAACTCCTCAGACTCTAACGTGTCTCTCCAAAATGCAGCAATGCTCTGTTTTCGAATGTTGCCATAACTTTCGACGACCAACTTCCTTAGAGAGCCTATAAAAAAAATGGGAAGTAATGTTAACAAGGATACTTTTATTTAATAAGTTAATATACTAAGAACTTACTATGGTGGAACACGCCTGCGTGTGCTAATAGATAATCCAGTAACCTGGGGTACTTTTCCAATTTTAACGTGTGTTTACCATCGTTAGAGAGCAATGTGCATACATTGATGGCGAAGTCTTGTTCGTTAGGAAGTGGCGACAACAAAGACAATGCCAGGCGGTCGTAATCGGAGCCTTTGTATAAATCCGAGGACAGGTGGTTATATTCCCTCACGGAATCTGCAAATCGCGAAACGGTTAACGCTCATCGCTCACAGGACAACGTGCTTATTTTTAGCGCTATACTTAGTATAGGTCAAGAATTGGATGCGTGACAACGAGGCATACAGCTTAGTGGGTGGTCCTAATAAGTCTAAATAAATGAATATGTCGAGTTTCCTTTATTAAAGGATACTAAGATGTTGGTGATAGGGCAAGAATTTAAGCAGCATGAATAAATGACTAAAAAGATATTTCGAGTTATTAATGTTTCAGTTAATGGCTGAAAATATACGTTGAACACATGCCAAAATAATACATTCCCTATTTCACACGTTTAATAGTTAATGGTGCATTCGAGATAAATCGTTATCAATATGTAACGCGATAGTACATAGATTTTAGCAAATGAGCCGATTCGAAAGTCGGTTTTCTTAAAAGAAATGGAATTGGGGCATTGAACTGCCTGAGTGCGGGGGAGAGAGGAATGGAAGAGAGAAAGGAAATGAAAACATTAATCACGATAGAAATTGCATGGGTGAGAACGAGTCATAGGAATGCAAAGAATAAAAAGAAATCCAGAAGGCGGGAAATTGAAACAAATTAATCATCAAAATCGATAGTGGTCGGTCGGGCTTCTGCGGAACGCGTCAGTTTCATATGGGTAAATGCAGACGAGCCGGATTTGTACGTCTCTCCTCGTCATAATACATCAGCTATGCAGTCTCGGGGCAAATCAATAATCAGAGCGCCGTTTCCACAGTTGAAACCATCAAATAAAAATACGCATTGTGAACCGATACGCCGGTAGCGGCATCAGCACCAGTACACAGTTCGCTCAGCTCAGTTTCCTTTCCCCCTGGGACCTCTCTCCTCTCTCCCTTTCCCATACTAACTCCCTCCCGCCCTCGAATACATCAATAAACACCGATCTAAAAATACACACGTGCGCGTGTTATTATATAAATGGCGCGAGGGCGGTCGCTGGAGGCATGCCGGCAAACCTATCGCGACTGGACTGCTGCTAGGCTAATTGTAAAGGAGACTACATAGTACAAGATTTGAACAGCGGAAAAATTGGCATCGGCGGCATGTGCTTAGGAGGAATGAGATCACAACAAAGAGTGCAAAGCTTGAGAGAAGCAAGCACGCGTATACCGCGTTACATTCATTCCAGGCGCATGACCCGCAATACAGCTCCGAATTGCTCGTCGCTGGTTGCGAGAGAAATGTAGTCCGTGAACAGCGAGGATGGCGTTGATGGTGCGGATGGCGTGGACGGCGGCACTCTGGAAATGTTATTTCAGTACGAGACAGCGCATTAAACTAGCCGCTATTGATTGCACCGCCTCTCCTGCTGCCTGAACACGCGTCGATTATATTTGTCACCGCTACAAGACTTCCATACAAACTACCGTACAACATCCATTATCATCTCTCAAACAGATCCAATTGAATATTATTAAACCAATAACTATATTTTTTTTAATAAATAAAAAAAATATACAAAAAGGGATCACTCATTATGAAAGCCAATAATCGAATTCCCGATCTCGAAATTCTAGCATTTGCTTTTTCTATTTGCAATTCAAATTCAGTAATCTCATTTTCCATTACGTTTCAATTCCCTATACGAACGACTCAATAAACATGGCGTATCAAAAACCCTTACAAAAAAAAAATAAGTATAAATAAAATAATTAGCAAATATTGAATGAAAAAAATATCAATAGCAAATATATATGAATAAAAATATTATGCATTTCAATTAAACTCTTATGTTAATAGCATTCAATATTTACAAATGCCTTTAGTATAACAATTTTGAATAATGCTACAAGCTATGAATTCTATTTGTATTTTTAGTTAATTTCAAATATATATTTTTATACACTTCACAAATATTTCTGCAGCTCAGAATAACGCATGTATTTATGCTACACATTTGAATTGCGGTAAAACAAATATTTAGATGATATATTACAGATATTTTAAGAACTGTAGTCAAAAGTATAATTCGTAGACAAAGTTTTTCTAATTTCATAATCATCAAAACAAATGTAAAAAAAATCAATTATATTGTACATATTCTGTAAGGTTCACAAGTGATTTAATTGTAGTAAAAATGTAGTAAAAGTTTCTATTTTTAACGTAACAGTAATGATGAATGTTCAAAAGTCCCATTTCTTGCGATTAGAGGTCGGAAAAACGAGAACGGGACCGAAGTAGCATCTTTTGTTTACATTTTACATTCCACTCAAGTTTTTAAGATGATATACAAAAAAAATATTTGAAACTATTCTGAATAAACTTATTTCCTACTGACTAGAATTTATGAATATATATGTTAGGAACGGTGAGTGAGTGATGTACTTACATCATCGCAATGGAATATTCGAAGTGAAATAATTACCGAGCGGATATATCCAAATTTAAAACGGGTAGATTTAAGAAACACACGTAAATTGAATAATCTGGTACACTCCTAATTTATAAGGTTCTCTTTTATTAAATGTATTTAACCCACTTTTACGCAACGATCAATGATTGCCCGAGCAAATATAAGCACCCGATATAAAATTCTGTATTGCATTTAACACTGGACATTTTTACATGCAAATAAAAAAAAAAGCTTGCTCAAATGAACTGGAATCCTTTTATATGTTGTGCATATTGATCGATGAAAATGCAATTTCATAATTAATGTTGATTTTAGAATCGTATATCAGAATCGATTGACAAAATTATTTAATATTTATACATTATACAACACAATGTAAGTTAGTTGATGACCAAAACATACTTGGCTTTACAATTGTTATTTCAGTGAATATCAGAAGGAAAGACAATCACTTGAAACTTATAATACGATTCTAACAGTAGGACTTATGAAAGAAAATTCATGATTTGCTAGTAGTATATAAACATCCAATTAGATTACTTATGTAATACTAATATTTGTGATATACATACCTGCGATGTTGTGCTGCTGGTAATTGTAGGTGAGTGGTACCGAGTGTAGGGCCCTAGCTGACCACCGCTTGTGGCGGCTCTCCTCGTCGTCGTCGCTGCCCCGGTCCGCCTCTTCGCCAAGGAAGTGCACTTTCTCCCATCTGTCCAGGTATCTGCGACAAACGAAACACACGAAACGGAACAGTTAGTGCAGCTCACAGGGTCACGGCACTGACCTACACGACGGATGAGAGGAAAGCACACGAGATCGGGCGCACCACGTGCGAGCGTCACTCGGCGCCGTTATTAGTGAATGGTGGCGGGAGGGGAGAGTAGTGGAGCATAGCATAGTATCGGCACTCCACTCTGATACTACTCAACTCATTCGTTCACGCTTGTACTCGTCCTGCCGGTGGGGTGCCAGTAGACACTGTTCTAGTACTACCAGTAGTCCTCGACTTATCGTACACCACACACACATACCAACCACCACCAGACTAGAGCTCAGGCTAAGAAGCTTTGCTCGTATCGTTCCATTCACATAACTCACCTGAGATAGATCTGCTTGAGGGCGATACTCGCATTCACGCAACTGTCTGGGATATTCAGGTGTTCGAATAGTTCAGGCCACGAATTCTTCCAGTTCACCTAAAATAACAACAAACATTACTACCTTTGTCAACATAAAATAAGCACATCAAATATTTGTATTCATTTACCTACAAAATAATGGATAGGGACAAAATAATTAATAAGACTAACAATGCCATAAAAATCAGAATAACATTCCTTCATTTGCTACCTGTACTTGTACTGATGGTTTGAGGTGCATATTTCAATCTGGACAAATTCTAAACCACGTTTTATGTCGGGATTTTGGAACAACCAGTCTCCAGCTTCAAATGAGTAGTGGTCATTAATCAATTTTAGCGAAAGCAAATATCAACAATTATATTATGTATGTATAGGTATGCCCTAATAAACAAATATTTGTTACTCAGATTTAATAAGAACATGATAACAAAAAAAACATATGCGTTTTAATGTAGATACTAGGGTGATATAAACTCGTCATGACGAATGGGATCTGCTGCGCCTGAAGGAACCTTTGTCAATGTCTCTCCCCAAGTAGCCAAGATATTCCTTCTATGTTATGTTTGACCCGTACTGAGCTCTACCGATAGAAGTAAACTATTGATTTTTCCGCGGGATTTCCAACTCGCCTCTGGGATTTATCACCGGCTACCCAAGATTTCGCACGTCTTCGAACCACTTGATTATCAAGAAACCCTCCCCCTAACCAGTAATTACTTTTTCTTCTCTTCTCTTAAAATTTTCTTAATATAAGATTTTTTTTATTCAATAAGAATGTTTCATTTATTTATAAGACACTGATTTGTCCCAAAGTTGTAATGTTGAATTTCCCACGAGACGGACCATGTGGTCCCCTATTATCGTGGTTCAATCTGGAGATGAACCCAAAGTCCGAGCGTTGAAAAAAAAAAGTAATAATACAAAAAATATTAATATAAAAAAGTAAGATACGTTTAACGAATATAAATCGGTGCTAAGTCGGCCTTGGAAGCATACATCAGTAAAGGCGGCAACAGTTCCTGAGCAGTGGAACGCGGCAACGTGGCCGATCGTGTTTCTGGGTGCCAGGATACGGGAGGAAGGGGACTGGTAACTATGGAAAACCTGTGTGAGGGAAAAGGACGTCTGAAAGGATAGCCGGATCCATCCGTAGCGGCTGGTTCTCTATGTTGTCGGTTAGTCAGCGGCTCGAGAGAGAGCGCGCACTTTGTACGGGCTCGCCGGCGAGAGTTCACCGACCGACTTGCCAGGAGAGAAAACTCGTCCGAACACAATACCGACGATTATGATGTTCTCTTTATTTTCCACTTCCTAAAACCATACAAATTCCATATTAAAACCCGAAATCCGACGACAGCGCCCTCTCCAAACAATAGTACCCCGAAACTCTGTAGATTTACGGCTAATGAATATTTAAATTAAAACATCCTGTATGTTATAACCCGAGAACTTTACAGCCAGCCATACACTTCAGATTAGATCATAACAAAAAATACCAGTCCTACGTTTATAATCGAAGTCAACACACGTACTTTGCCTGTAGTATATTCTGAGATTTTGAATAAAGATATTGTTACCTTCAAGAAGCGAGTCATTGTGTTACAAAGTCTTCTAAATTAATTAAAGACAATTCCATCAAACTTTTAATTACAAACCACATGTTAAAATTAATTTTATTTGATTATTTGTTTGGTAGATAAAATATTAACGTTTCCAATTCTACATGATCAAATGTAATTATTGAATATGACCTTTTGAATTATAAGTTTCGTGCCACTACATTATTAACATTTCCAACATGTCTGAAAGGGGGAGCTTGGAAACAAATAGTATAGCATACTGGATTGTATTATAATGAAATCCGGTTATCCGAAAGTGTCGAAGTAAGAAGATGGATCGCTTTAATAGTGCGAAATGCCTTGCCGAAACCCGTTTACATCCACGGTATAAGTGTACACCACCTATAGTACAATTCCACAGTGGCTCTAAATATAGACCACCTACAGAATATACTTCTGATTGTTTTCCATCATCGGTCTGTCGTTTTCATGATGTTGAGTCGACCTGCCGGCAGGGGTGTCATCTCAGTTGCCAAGAATAATTGGTCACCTCCGGTTCAGGAACTGGAATTCCTATACCGCCCAGTCAAAACATGTCGCAAAGATCCGAAGCTACCTAAGTAGTAGTAGTAGTAGCGGTGTGTCGCACTTGTTACAAATAAATGTTTAAAAATCTGGATGCGGGAGAAAGTGAGTAGTAGCACGAGTGCAAGCCACCACCCCCGTTGTCGGCTGGGCTCTACTTGTGCCGAGAGCGGGCCGAGCCGGTGTGGTACGATACCGTATGTTGGACTAGGTCAGGGTCTGTTCCCTGAGAATACCCCCCACCAAACCCTCTGCTCACAGCGGCACGGGACACATGAAGAAGGCCTCGGTCACTATATTGGCACCAGCGACGTTCACTAGGTCGACGTTCGGCTCACTATTACTGATATGCAATTTCTACTTTAAACGGGTCTTACGCGCGCTCAACTCGCACTCTCGTCACTCGTAGCTCATAATTTTTCGAAACGTACGCCGAATCCCAGTTCAAATATCAAGAGCTAATTTCACATCCGAATATCCACGCATTACAAAAGACTATTTCAACCTGGTAAATACATTCCAGTAAAGTTATTGAGGATACAGCAAGTGACAGTAATAAAAGTAATAGAATAATAGAAAACAAGTAATGGAGATTACAAAAAAAGAGGAATATTTTCTATAATAATATATAGACTATATTAGAGAGCATGGATTGTTACTATAGTAAAACAAGAAAAATCTTGATTTTAAAAGATCGCGATTACTTTTTAAGCAGAAAAATCAATCACTTTTTGGTGAAAAGTAGACTTGAATAACATTCGACCATAATATAAAGAATTAATTTAAAGTTTAAAACTTCCAGATTTAGAGTGTAACTATTTTTAATGAAATTGATGCTCTATACACGATTAGATTGTCTAACAATCAGGCTTCTATGATCCAAATTGTATTTCTTTCTACTATAATCTGACTAGATAGAATTACATTATTATAATATAGACATAATCTAGAAAAATATTTAATTTTTAGTGTATAAGAGAAACAATAAACACCATTTTGTATATCAAATTACTGATATCAAATATAAATACTTTACAGTACTAATCTCAGATATATGAAGACATATGTGTTATTTTAAATACGGATTAAACTATTTCAATTTAACAATTCAGCTAATAGTATAAATATAACACAATTTTCAGCAGCAAATGCTGCTATATTGATTTTTCTAATTATATTTTTTTTATATTCTGATAATGCTGAAATATAGGTTACATTGATGGCTTAATTGTTTATTAAAAAAGTAGACTAAGTTCTCAATAAAGAAATATAAAACAATCAGTTATTACAATCAGACTTAATTAATAATATAAGCGCTGCTGCCAGCTGCAGTGGATGCATAAAAAAATCTAGTAAGTGACCTTCAGATAACTCAAAGATCTGAATAGTGCAACACATAAACATGACTTAAAGAATAATATAAAATAAACATGTACTAATGCATTGAGGTAAAATAGAATAATTCAGATATCTCCATCTATACGAAAAGATCAACAATAAAGAGCTACTATTATTATAATAACAATTTGTAATTATTTACGAGATCAATGCCAAAGCAATTTCTAGACAACGTTGTAATTTTACAAAGTACAGCATGTTCTCAGCAATATTATTTTCAACGAAATGCAATGTAGATTTTAAAAATAACAAACAAGTTTATACGTGCATATTATAATTCACGTATACAAAAATTAACGCAAACTATATTTTTTTAAACAAATACATTTTTATTGAAACAAATTGTATAATTAATTCGCGGCATTTTTGAATTGCGTGACTCGTTTAGGGCAATATTTTCATTTCATGCGCAGTTAATGCATTCCATTTCTAACATTTGAAAATTACTTAAGAAATGTAACATAATATCATCAACAAATTCCTATTTGCAAATAAACTTTGCTGCAGAAGTGAAATTTAAACTGCGCTGCTCTTTACATAACCGTACACACAGCACCGCTGCAAAACACGGAAAAGAAACCGTGATAGAAATGCAAGATTCATATTTACTATTCTATGTGAATATAAATATACATAATGTTATACATATTATAATAGTATAGATGATTTTTTTTACAGATGTAGAAATACTATACGAATATCTGTTTAATTGAAAAGTAGCCATATGTCTAGTATTAGTATTGATATTATAAAATCTTTTTATAACTTTCTTGAGTGAAACTTCATAGAAACAGCACTCTCTACACTAAGTCATAAACTTGGTGATATAAATAAGTCATACTGAATACAATGAAAAAGAAAATTAAATGCCCGATAGTTTTCGCATGGAACGTAAGCAACGGTTGCTTTCTAAATTCAAATCTTTACTGAATTTATTGGCGACTGGATGGATACAATGCAATTTTTGATTAGATATATGTATTTCACTTATTAACAATTTCGTTGTCCCGTTTGCATGCTATTAGGTTTACTCGATAGAAACTTCTTTTAGCTACATTAAATTCAATAAATAAATTTTATATAATAATAATAACATTATTTGATTGAAAATGGCAAAAGTTATCAGTAAGTTGTACGGAGAATGGAAACAATGTATTAATAAATTATGATATAATTGGGATTCGTGGAATTCAAATGATTACAACATTTTTTAAATCTAAGTTATAGATGGTATATTTTTCTAACTATAACTAATACCGTTTAATACAATATAAGGAGATTTAGATGTTCAGAGAAAAATTCTAATTTTATTTATATACGCAGCACAAAGATCATGGTCGTTGTATTGTCATTGATTCGGAATATACTTATATTTTTATATTACAATGAATAGACTAAAATAACGTTTATGGTGTTTGTTTGTTTTTTTTTTTCTATATATGTATTCCAATGACAGAACAGAATTTATGCTCATCATTAAAAGTTGATGTGCTGTGATTCGAAAAGCAAAAATATTATCAGCTACATGTTTAATGCAAAATTATACATAGAGAGAGAGAAATATAATTATGAAGCTTTGTCGAATGAGGCTCCGGTGCTGGCTACAATAACCATGCCAACCAATCAATAATTATATCTGGGGATGTTTTATTTTATTGGGCATGCCAAATATGTATATGCCCGGCAGTAATAACGAACCGGAACTACAAAGAGCTGTAGAACTTGATTCCTTTTGAGCGAGATTATTTTATATGCGTAGAACGGTTATTTGCGGCTGGTAAGTGTAATTACAAGGCTAAATACAATTGTTTTGTTGTGAGAAAATGTATTTGCCGATGAATGGGAACTGCGTTATCAGGGAGAACGGTGATTAGCCTCCAGTTGGAGTTTCGAGTGCGTATTGTAATGGAATTGGAAATGCAGGAAGTTGGAAGTGTCCGGCAGCACATTCTGGTTTCACTATCGCAGGAAAGTGCGAGAGAGGTAAAAGTCCTTCCGCAAAAACAACACCGGCTCTTCGGAGAGGAGCACATGTACTATATGTGGAGTATGTGTACCACCGGGAGGCGGGGCAGTTAAGCTGATAAAGACTTAACCGTGACCTTGCTTCAGTACCTTCCGTACACAGTCGAATAGCCGGGCCATACGTAAACTGTGTGAGGCCGAAGTCAAGTCTAGCTAGTGTCAAACATTCGGTCTGCGGCGAGAAAGAAATAGTAAACAATAAGCGTGACCACGTTGGGGGGGAAGAAACACGGGCAAATGCATTTCAGTTCCATGCTATGGGTGCTATAAAAGCCTATTATAATGGCTCAACATAACCGCCAAGGTCAGCGACTTATACGTCTAATGATTGGAAGATTATATGGCAAATGGTATAAATACCTTGATCCATCCTCCTTCGGCGGTTACCAGGGAGTACAGCAGGAAAAGGTCGATCTCGGTGCCGTTTAGCTTTGGGATTCGACGAAACGCAGTCCTGCAAAAGCCCATCATATAACGTGAGAACAAAAAAAAAACAGTGTCATTAATATTATGGAATATTACAACTATATTATTGGTATGTTATATGATATATTAGAAAGCTAATCAGAAAAGAGCGGTATTGTCGGTGGAGGAGGCGGCGGCGCCTGAATTCACCCTGCACCCCGCACCATCAACCCCCCGTGTCCTTTTAGCTAGTACACCAACACTTACCCTCTGGTTTCGTGAAAGTGCTGCAGGTCCCGGAGGAAGCCGTCCCGCTCTTTCAAATAGGCGTCGGGATCTTTTCCAAGAGCCTGAGCCATAGTAGAGATATATAATTTTATAAATCCCTGTGTTTACCGCACACCACACGTGACACTATGAAACATTAACGCTCGTCACCATGACCGAGGCGGGGGCTCTGGCAACTTGGTCGGCCCCAACGACTCGGTAAGTTCACCTCCCTCGCCAGGGATGCTCTCGACGCTCACCTGGACAGCCAGTAGACGACTCCCTGCGCTACTACCACGACGTTGCACACACTCTGACCGTAATAATGCGCAGAAACATCACAACACCCGCAAACATTATCCACACGCGCTATTAGAACGCACGAATCTCAAGGGTCCAACGCGTCAGATCGCCCTAAAACTTGGTTTTCTCACTGAGATACACATGAAAATGTACACAACGAAGTTTACTGTGTTAACCCATGATGCCTGACAAGTATTACAACATGGCTGCCGGCTTGTGGATTTATTATAAACGCGCGAAAGGACACTCTCTGTGTTTGTTTACGCACCGCCGGCGGTCGTCCCGACGTCGTCCTCCCGTCGAATTCGATTCTACACTCTCTCCAATGTCTCCTCACATTTATTCACTGCTTTTTACATACTCGGGATCAATAATAAAAATTCCCAAACTTTTGACAACACAAATAACAGTTTAAATGGCAACGTTCAGCCACACTCCATCTGTTAACAAACCACTACCAACACAACCCAGCGACGCCATTACCTCAGCGCCATCTAACCTTCGAAACTGTCAAACTACTTCAAATCTAACATTATTGGCTTACACACAGGATACACATAATTATCTATTATACAATAGGTTTACGACAACTACACTACTGCCACCAACAACATTATTACATAATACTGAATCATCGCTAAATAAATATATATGTTAAACAGAGAGAGATTGATCTTATTTTTCTATATTTTTTCTCTTACTTATACATAATGAAAATACAAAATAATGTTTGTCATTTTATATTTGTCATATGTTTTTAACGGCTATTATATTTCTATAATCTACGTGTATTATTTTATAAAATCGAATTCCAGTGGACAAATTTTAGAAAAATTTTATATGAGTTGATGCACGCTCATGTTTCACCCGAGGCGATAGGAAACGAAGTGCAAACTGATAATGATGAGTAGAAGTATACAAACACTGGGACTAGACTAGTCGGAGCGCGCAGGTATTAGTAAAATTCAAATATCAAAGGTACACCGGACAGTCGTTCCATTTTCGTCATTTTTCGCGCATGATGTTTTTGGTGACCGTAACGGTATTGGTATACATAACGTATTCTTAAAGATACATCCCATTCCTCTCATTTACGGTCTCGGTGACCATCAATAAATGGAGCGCTTTACCTTGTACATTTTATGGTATCATGGTAAAATAAGTAGATATATTTTTGTATATTAAATATTTCTAAATAAAGATATCTTAAATGATAACTTAAACTTAACATTGCTTTTTAAATTTAACATAATCAATTTATTCATATTAACTTGTTTTTAATAGAAAAGAAAATAATTTATTATTATTTTTCAGTTAAAGTTTAATTCAAGTTTACCAGAAGATTGTAATATGAGAAATATTTAATGAAAAAGTTCAAAACCAATCTTAACAAATATTATGTATAAACTATTTCAAATTATTTCAACAATAAAATATAATTTCTGTGAAATTAAAGAAATTACATTAACTGACAATTTGTAGTCGGATATTCTATTTCCATATATACATTCTCATATTGTAATACATTATTATCATGCAACAGTGTAAAAGCAGTACAAATCGATAAATTTAATACATCGTTAGCTGCAACCAACTGCAATATCAATTTATTATATAACTACATACATTATTCGCCATCTATTGGTTACTTTTCACACTCAATTGCATATTCATACAATAATAATGAAACATAAAAAATACACTTTTACAAAAGGCTGTTGACCATAGCTTTTCGTTTAAGAATTATTGTATTTTGTATTTTTTTTTATTTAGTACCAGCTTTTGACTTGTTCTGGAAATGTTTTATAATATATATAATATCAAAATTCTTAATTTCTAGCTATTGATTTGTACATCAAAAGATAAATGTTGTATAATTATGCTTGCATTAAATATATTGATATTCTGACTCTTATTTCTGAATATTGACGAGAAATAAATAGAATATATTTTTCTCAGATATTATTAAATATTTATAGGCAACCACATTCACATGAAAAAGAAAATAAACTAATTATACCTACGAAACTATAAAAACTTATTGGGAATTATGATGTTTTTAAATTAAATATAACATAAAGTAACATAAAGGTAGGTATACATATATTTGAAATTATATTGCAAACATGAAAATGAAAAAATCCCCAAATATTGGGTTTTAGTGCAATGATCCGAAATGAACTTTTATAAAAGTCTTGATAAGAGTCTTATCACTAAGCTTTACTTAATATTTGATATCAACTTCAGATCATGTCTGCAAATAGTGAAATAAAATTTGTTTAAATACTAAATATAGTATCTCTAATTGCGCAATTGTCAGCCGATTTTACGTTGGTGCATCTGACTTCCAATCACTTCAAGTCGAAGCACGTGTGCGATCTGCTGTTGACTGCGTGCAAATTTGAGCTCATTAACAACGAAAATCTAAACAGTTAAGTAATGGTTTACAGACGTAAAAAGTACCACTACGGTGATACTCATCTCAGAAAAAAGTACCGAACCAAACGTAGAACTAAAGATTTAGATCAGGTATTTAAACAATTTTCATTATTTCATTCATCTAACCTTAAAGCAAAATTAAATTATAATGTGTTTTTACAATGTGTACTTGTTTAAAGCATATTATTTTTACTCGTACACGTGTAATGCAATATGCACTGGTTAAACTAACCATTTTGTGTTTGAGGTTATGTTTATTTTGACATACCAGGTGTTACTACGTTTCATTTTATTTGCACTGTTTAAATTTAACATGCTATTTTCAATTTAGGTTATTTTAAATCTTAGACTGTAGTTTGAAAACTCATACTAATTGTAACCTTTATTTCAGATTGATGAAGACATTAAGCCTGAAAATGCTGAGAAATTAATAGACCAAGAAGTGGATTTGGATAAACCAGGCAGTGCTCAATTCTACTGTGTCCACTGTGCAAGGTATTTCATCAATGATCAAGCTCTGCATGATCACTTCCGTACAAAGGTTCACAAGAGAAGATTGAAGGCTTTAGAACTTGAGCCATACACAATCGAGGAATCAGTGAGAGCTGCTGGATTGGGATCATTCAAAGAACCTCAGAAGAGGAAAATTACTACACAACCAGAAAAGGAGGAAGTTTCTGCAAAGAAGCAAAAAACGGACTGAAGATGTTTGCAAAAAAAATAATATCTAATACATTTATTGCTAGGTTTACACATAACTTTTCTTCAGCCTTGTATATAACCGGCGACAAAGCTCATAACAATTTTGCCGTTTTAACCCCTCACATTGATCTTGATGAAAGATATAATGATTATGAGGGCTTACAATTAAATATCAAAGCCCGCGGCCTGTATATAGATTTGGATTCTTTGGAAAGAAGATGGTCATTTTATTTGAACTTATTGGACAGGAAGAATTTATTAAGTTACACAAAGTCGGAAATCAGCAAGGAAATTGGGAAACTTATGGAAGATCAGGAGAAAAACAAAGAAGAACTTGAAAAATTGAAAGTACATGCTAGAATTCTTAAAGATGAGTATTCTACTATGAAGGAATTTTTGTATGGAGTTGAAGAATCTGCAGCTCTGAAGGCACTTGAACTACCCAATGTTCTACACGAAAAAACACCCATTGGAGAAGAAAATGTTATTGCAACATTCTTTGAGAAACCTGATCATGAAAGTAAGTCTCATATAGAGATTGGAACAGAAAAGAAACTAATAGAACATACAAATAATTCATTTGTATTCTTAATGAATGAGGCAGCTACATTTGAATATGCTATAGTTAATTATGCACAGAGTAAATTGTTGGATTCATCCTTTACGCAATTTTCGAATGCTGACTTTTCCAAGAGCGTGATTGTGGAAGGCTGTGGATCAAATTATGCAGATATATTCAGCACGATAACTTTGAATGATGGAAACCACTTCAGTCTTAACAGACTACATTTAACTGGAGGTGCTTCTCATTACGCTTTCATGGCGTACTTTACCAAATATTCAATGATGCCATCTCAACTGCCTTTAAAATTGTTTTCCGCTGGTCGAAAATATGAGCCATTAACGAAGGATGAGCCAAGTTTATTCAATTTAGTGCAACAGTCGGCTATTGAACTCTTCTCTGCTACCAAATGTTGTAACGTGGAGATGGACAAAACATTTGACGAGGTTGTTGAAAAAGTTATAGATATATATAAACCATTGGGAAATCATTTCCGTTTAGTGCTTTTACCAGCCAATAAGATTGATAATTACGAGAGTTTACGGTTATCCATTCAAATGTTTTCGAATTCATTGAAAACCTACGTGGAGGTAGGAAATGTTTCAATCTGCGATACGTATTTGTCAAAACGGTTGTTGTTTACATACAGTGAAAACAAGGAGCGGAAATTCCCAAAGGTCATTACAGGAAATTTAATAAATGTACAAAAACTTCTTGCTTGTCATATAGAAAATAATCCGGATGGAGAATTGATGTGTGATTTGCTAAAACAATATGCTCCAATGTAATTTTTTTCCCTTAATAACTTAGTTCATGTACATTTTGTTATACTTTTTTTTTAATAATTTTATTTACTTGTTAAGGCAAGTAGAGAAAGATTTGTATATGTGTAATAAAAACAAGTAATAAATATTTTCAAATATTAGAAAAACATTGATTTAATAATCCAAGGCGCAAATGAGCGCAACTCCACGCTGAATCCAGTGTTTCTCAAGCTTTGAACTCGGTACCTCTATAGCCAAAACGTAGTTAGTAGAATGACCTGTAGTTGATAACGTTCCAGCTCTTGTTAATGTTTTGTAAACTGGACATTCATATACGCCATATGCAGGTTTTTTATGATTTTCTTCAGGTATTAACCATATTGCTGGCATCTCTGAAAGTATTAAACGTATTAAATTAAGTGTAAGATTATTAGTTTTTATAGATTTCAAGATACATTCAATTTGTAAGTATAATTTAAACTTATTGATTGCAATTGAGTACCTGTATACAGCTCTTTTGGGTTAGATTCATCCAGGATTTCTTTAGCTTTATTCCACCTGCAACCTTCTATATATAGACCAAAAATACAACATCCATCAGCAGCTCTTTCAGTTGGATAGTTTTTTAGAACCTAAAAGATTAATACATGTATATTTGTATATAAGTGTACATAAATATTTTAATAATTACCTTAAATGAAAAACCGATACAATCTATGGACAATACATATTTCCTAGCGTAGTTTTGCAATGTTCCAGTGAGAAAAGCTTGTGGAAAATAGAAACCTGAGATCCAAAATACTGGAGGTATTCCTTCAAGAACCCATTTGTTAAGGAATGCAATGCGATCGTTCAAATCCTTAACCCAGGCACCTACAAATAAACAAGGTGTGTGATACATTTTTAAAATATTTATAAAAATACCTAATGGTTTTAAAGATGGATAAGCTTTTGACGCCCATTTGGCAGGCACCATATTGCTAAACAAACTTCTAGACATTTGTTCTAGTGCCTCTGACATAACAACCAATCCTTTAATAGCTTTGAGTAGATCGTTCAGAGTCGAAACTATAATTTGCAAAAGTTTGTTATACCTAATCGCTTCTTGGACTATTACGGTATTTAATGATTCCGTGTACGTAACTGGATACCTGGTAATTAAAAAAAGTTGTAAGATAATATAATAAGTAATATTAAAAAGTACAGACAATTCTAAGATTTTATCCACGTCGAATTGTGGTGGAATGTCTTTTAAGATGTTTTTGGAAACTTTTGCCGTGACATCTTCTTGGCTTGTCGCAGATCCTCCAATTTCTTTAGGCTGGAGCTTCAGTAAAGTCGACAAACAAGTATAGCTCACCGCTTGAGCGCAACTTATATCAGCGTTCTTGTGAAGACCGAATAGAGCTGGATCATCGTTCAATGGAAATGAGCGAATGTAGTCCATGTAATCTATCAGCGGTGTATCACCTGGCAGCTGAAGGAAATATTTAATAAATCATTGCATAATTAACGTTTAATAATTACTTGGTGGTAAAATCCATGATCATCAAATGCATAATGCACATTGATAACATCAGTTTTGTAGTAATCTGTCAATACGTTCATCAGACATCTTCTGTCCCAGTCATCGGTGACCCTACCACCGTAATTGATATGTCCCGCAGTATATATTAAAACTTTAAATGGTACTTCCGTATATTCCATTAGGAACATATACAATTGAGAGATGCAGATTTTCAAATCACCATCGGTGAATTCGTACGGTATATTGAAGCCCAAAGGTCCGAATTTCCTACGCTCCAGAAGGCAACCATGAAACATGCAAAGCGAAAATAACAACCATTTGAAAGTGAACACTTTCTCATGCTCCGAATGAAAATAATCAGATAAATCAGAAACTTGATTTAAATAAGCTCGTAGCATGTTGGCTTTCAGGCCGCTCGGTGGTTCTATAGTCATTTTACTTCCGTTCTGTAGGATGGAAACCGGGAATGCCGGCGACGGCGTCGAAGTCAACCATATTCGAAATTCACGATGAACAGTGTCAATTGGTATTTGCTCGATTACTCGTTCCAATCGCGGCATAAAACTCGGTGCCAAGTGGCAATTCTACAAAGCTTCGATTACCATTACATTAAACATTAATAAATTAATTTCAAACCTGAAAAAATACCCAACTTCCTATTTCCGAACCTTCTTGAATCATCTTCTCGGCCCTTGGGCCTTGACCTTGTCCAAGAGAGATTGACATCATTCTCTTGGACATTTTCATTCTATCTGCAAATTTATATAAATCTGCTGCAGGATCCGTACCGGTTGATAAAACAAATATCAAAGGAATTAGTGGCGAAGATTCTTTGTACATTGCGGACAAATCGGTTGCTTGTGGTTCCACGAATCGTTCGCCCATCTTCTCTGTGAGAAAATCTTGCATTCCATTCGTGAGTTTGTCCGGTCTCAATGATTTTAGAATAATCAATTTTTGAAATTCATCCAATTTTCCACGAAATATTTTTGGCAATTGCTCTCTAAAAATATTCATATATAATATGATCTAAATTCCTTTTCTTTATTCACCTATGAGGTTCCGGTGATTCAAAGATATATTTATAAGTACCGACATTACTTGGAAATGTATTAACAAATTCTTGAAAATGATCCAAGTTGTTTAAAGATAGTATTTCCATCCAAGCCTTTTCAGAAAGCCAAGATGATGCAGGATTTTCCATGTCCTAAAAAAATAAACATTTATTAAACAATTACTTTCGAATATAACAGTTTTACTAATGTGGGACTTCCACCAGCCAAAAAATGGTGCCATTCATTTGGAAATATTTCTTTAGTGTCCATGAGCATTCTAACGCACAATAGAAAAGCAAATAACAGTTTGTGCTTTTCGAAAAGGCTTCTACATACATTTGTATATAAACTATAGGTGAAGTGGTCATTTATTATAGCAACACGTTCGTTTAAATCATCTATAAAAAAATATATTATTATTACGTTAATTAATAAAGAACTGAGCTTTTACCTGTTTTTTCAGTTTCGGCCATTGCATTTACAAAAATGGCTATAAACCATTCCAACGAGTATTGATACATCGGATCAACATTTGATAGGTCGGATACACAAAAATAAAGAATCTGACCTCTGTTAGCTACTGGTATATATTGTGCTCGTGTATTATCTATATCAATTTGCGTTATTTCGGCAGATTCCACTTTGCTCTGTTATTTGATTGAAATAAAATCTTAATAATTTCTTTTTAAAATTAAAAATTTAAATCTTACTTTAATGTCTTCACTTTTTACTTTAGACGCTTCCAGTGCTACGATAAAATCGATATCATCTAAAGGCGAACCTTCCGATGTACTCAATTTATGCAAAATTCTATCTTGTATATCTTTCAGCTCTTGCTTCATTTGCGCACTGCCAACTATAATTTGACTTCTTTGCTCTTCTAAATCTGGCCTTTCTTGAAGCACGACTAATGCCAATAGTTGATCTTGCAAGCCACTGTAAGATAATTCATTAAAATGCTTAAAACTACTTTAATTTAATATACCTTGGGACAAGAGTAAAATTGACTAATTGCACTTTCACCGATACTTCAGGTGTGTAATGTGGATTTGCTAATTTCGTAGTTATGTAAAGTTGAAAGTCGTCGTTATATGGAACAATGGAATCGCCAATTTTTAACATATTTGTATTGCCTTGTTTGAAAATCAATCTTAGTAAAACGGGGTCCAAGGCTGG
The DNA here is from genome assembly GCF_001412225.1 of Nicrophorus vespilloides. Classification (NCBI taxonomy): domain Eukaryota; kingdom Metazoa; phylum Arthropoda; class Insecta; order Coleoptera; family Silphidae; genus Nicrophorus; species Nicrophorus vespilloides. The sequence goes on from NW_017095566.1 coordinate 30,587, forward strand.
ATCCAATTCCACTCCAACATTTTCAATTAAGACCGGTTTTCCGAAACGTATAGACAATTCCAGTGTTCTGATCAAATCCTTGTCTGCTAATTTACAAATTGCAATACCTCTAGTTTTGCCCTGAATTGTAAATGTTAAAATGTAAAATATGTCATTTAAATACATTTAGTATATACCATATTTTTAATCCACTTATTGGCTTGTCCTTGAGGATCAATAAACAAAGGCCATCGTTTGGAACGTGATACTAACACTGCATTTTCCGTAGACAAACTATCTCTAGGTAGACCTTCGATTTGCCATTGGCGAATTAACACTGGTTCTCCTAAAATAAGTACGGGATCGCAGGTCGGCGAATGCGGGACGTTATATAAACGTAACTCTCGCATCCACTTAGCCAAAAGTCTTCTCCTATACTTGTCGGTAAATGGAGTTAAATAAGCTACAGTTCCAGAGCAAATCAATATATCGCCAGTTACGTTCACCATATTCAGATTGATATTTTTTATAGTATCGATCCATCTAATTTTCTCGTCAGCTAAACCCGTAATTAGTCTTATAGCCCTATTCATACGTTCCTGGCACATGTTTATGTTGCTTTCCTGTTCTTCTTTGTACGCAATACGAGCAGCCAATTTCTCTTGCAGCAGCTCCAATCCATCCATAACGGCTTTCATCTTGGCTTTGGCCCCCGCTAATGCTGCCTCGGTAAGAGCGAGCTCCGTATTCGCTTGCGCTAAAGCTGCTTTTTTAGGAGCGACCTGCATGTTTACAAAGTAATACTTATACATCGCATGTACCCACATGCAAAGAGAGGTGCACGCCTTCGATACTTTAATGATTTTCTGCGGCTGGAACTGCGGATCTTCAACGTAACTTTTCAATTTGTTAATCATATCTTCTGTAATCGAATCCTTGTCGAAATTCATTAATGAAACTAGGAAAGCGCCTGGATCTGTCAGCATTGCTCTACCTGGCTCCCAATAATCATTAAGCTTCTCACCGGGTTTCAATCCTGGCACCTAATATAAATCTTGTCTGACTATAATTGTAATATTTATTTACACATACACATACCTTATTTGGTTTAACATTTTTGACAATGCATATAGCTTCAATAACGTAGATAACACCAGTAGGCGGTCGTTTCATGGCCCTTACTTCAGTAATATCGTTCTTGTTCAAAGACTGAAGACTCTTTTCGGCAGCAAGTAACGCAGGCATTGCCGCCTCTAAATTAAAATACATTTGAAAATTGCATTACATAAAAATAACCAAAAAAAAAAACAACAAACAAACCGAGATCTCTTTCAGCGTCTTGGGCGATTGTTTCGGTTTCAGATTTCTTTTTTTCAGCCGCTGCTTCTTCATGTTCCACTATCACTTTAGTTTCTTCCGCAACTAACTAAATGAAAATTGTGTTAAGTAAAATCCGAATATAATAAAGTAATTAAATAGAAGACCGTGTCTTTCGCAATTTGTTCAATCATAATTTCGGCTTCTTTAGCGGCAATCTCCAAAGCGGGTTTCAACACTTCCAAATGTTTCTGAAGAAACGTTGTCTCTTCGGCGGTTGATTGCAACTTATCTAAACCTATTTTAAAATTGCAATTTAATTTATACTCAGCTAAACTGAAATCATGTACCTATTTCGAGTCGGCCTATTCCTTCCATTAGTTCCCCTTTTTGTTTCGCCATGAGATCAGTGTAACTTGATAGCAGTTGCAAATACGATGTTGGTGTTACGTAATTGTAACGACTGAGTTCTTGGAAATACCAGTGGCTGGCAGTGACAACGCTAGCGTGCATTATTTGACAAACCATAGCTATACCATACCGGACATCGTCGGTAACAGATAATTCTGGAATTTCTTCCAAAAATTGCGTAGCAACTGACTGAAAAGCGTTAATGTAATATATTGATTCAAATTGTATGTGTGCACCAATACCAATAGTGCTGTATTCGGCCATGCACTGAACCAATCAATTGTGCAGCAGTTCACAAAAGCTGGAAACTGTCGAATACGAGATCGAAACACTTCACCAATTGGGCTAAATTTCATTCAAAAAATGTATTGTCGTAACCGATAATTAAATATAGAATAAATACATCACCTCATTGTAATAACAGTATGTAAGTTAGATCTGACCAATCTTTGATAGACGGCGAATAAGTTTGATTTCGTTGCAGTTAGTCCCATCTCTGTTAAAGTACCTTTTAATCCTTGATAGATTTTATCCAATTCTTCGGGTTGATATATATTGGGTACATCCCCGGAATTAAGAATATTATTGAGATCCTCCAGAAATGTTTCAGATTTGATCTGCGTATCAGAAAATAGAAATACAGTTTCCCGTTTATGGAGGCCTGCTTTCAGCATCAATCCTTTTATGTCTTCCTTCCAGTCGAATAGACTGTACGCTTTGCTCAACTCAATTTGGAAGCAATAGAATTCACCAATGTGCGCAGCTAATCGTGTCAAACTTTGACGCCCTAAAATAGCATTGAACAAAATAATCTAGGCTTATTATTTGTGCTATTATTAAAAATAGAGACCAGATCCACCAACTCCCAATAAGAGAGCATTGCCTTTCGGCTGTCTAATTATCCTTGCAATTCTGCAAACGTGTGATATTGCGTAATTGAACAGTACCAAACGCATGGGACTGGTTGTCTGTGAATTATAATCTCTGAGATAATGGTACAGAACGTCAGTTAACTGCAAAAATTGTATAAGTAATTTGTGTAAAATACTAATAAATAAGTGGGCATTACTTTTTCGCTATCGGCTACAAAATCGTACTGTCTGACATCAATATGCGGATCTAGAAAATCGCAAAAAAGCAACTCCTCTTCTCCTAAACAATCACTTATTTTGTATCTAAAGTATTCAATCTTCGATTTTAAGAGGGCATCGAACCAGTTTCTATCTTCATCATTGACCAATCGATCTTGAAATACGCGACAATTTTCGTGGTACCAAAGTCGAATTATTTCTTCAACGGTCTACAAATAAAACACAAAAAAATAAAATACAGTTAATTAATAGTAAAATGTATATAATACCTTAATAGATTCAGGATCCTTCATTAAAATTCCTTCAAATACTTTACTCAAATCACGCATATTGAAAGTGTAATGAGTTTTAGCTGGAGTAGGCAATAGTTCTCTTAATATTGTTGTATATACGCTCAAGGTTTCCGTCAACATGGATTCATAAAACGTGTAGTAACCAGGTGTACGATCGAGCCAAAACTTCAGTATCTTTCCATATATTTGGCGCTACAAACATTCAATTATTGCAATGTACGAACCGAAACAGTAATTATACTTTGCTGGTATCTTCAAGTTCAAGGAAGCATATATAGTGAAAGTGTCTTAAGAGACGTGCAGTAATTTGGTTACGTCCACCTCCCGGTGGACCCATTGCTCCCACAAAGTTAATATCGATTATAGTACGAAAGTCTCCAATACTTTTTCTATCATACCAACCTATGATACAAAGAATGAGATGTATAAATAAATAAATCTATATAGAAACCGCTAAAATCCATCCATTGCCGGATTAATTCAATAGGAGGCTGCGCTCCGTACACTTCCAACGCTGGCATGTTGAAGTCATCGATGAAAAACACTTGCCTTTTCAGAAGCGGCGGTCCGAAAACACCTTTACGTCTTCGATCCAATTTCGAATCTATCAAATCCTTAACAAAAAAAAAAAGAAATACAATATTGACTCATCTGTCTGTTATCGTACACATTATGTACCTGCGTTTGGTTGGCAGTTGTACGAGCTGAAAAACTGAAGAAATCGCATATGAACTTCTTGTGCATATTATTTCCGAGCTTTCCAATAACTGTAAGCGACTTTCCAGTTCCAGTCGGTCCAACACAAATGACATTGTTTTCGTTATATAAAAGAATTCCTACTAGTTCCGCATTCCTGATTTTATCAATCGTGGGAACTTCAATATCTGGTTTAAATAAAATATTAGATTAAGTTTCAATGACATGACGTATTTGTGCGAACGTGATCAAATCATTTGTAATGGAATTAATATTGCGTAAGCGATGTGGATTTTTTTTATTAACATTGTTACCTGAATATTTCATATCTACTGTAATTTTATATTCTTCTACGTTTTCCATCCAATGACGCCACGAAGGCTTAGCCGGTTCTCCGTCAGCTGTTGCATCAGTAAATCCTCCATCGTGTAATCTGTAATGGAAATATTTATTAATTGTTTGTATAGACGTTATAGTAGTTCTAGTATTTAGTACTTATAATCATAAACCATTCCTTCATTGGGCATAGCAGGTTTATGTTTCAACGAGGTCATCTTCTCTCTTAACCATTTGTTAAATATCACTCGACCGTCGTTGTCGCATGTAGCTCCAATTGACCAAAGCAACGAGAAAATAACCCAAGGAAATATCAATTCAGCTGAAAGAAAAAGAATAACGTTTTAATCTTGTAATTCTACATTTCAAATCTGTGTATGGTTTTACGTATGAGTTTAAGAAACGGAGCGGGTGGCGGTGGCTTATTATCTCTACCCGCTAATGGACCCAAACGAAAGTCAAGCAGATTCAGAAAGCATGTCACTAAAGCTGAATCGACCGAAACTAACAATTCCCGCAAGTGGCCTCTCACTAATGCTATAGCTGGATACATGTACTGATTAAACAGCTCTTGAAATTGGGGCGCAAAATCGACGGCCAACTAAAACACGAACTCACCTCCAATAATTGACACTACAATATATATTAACTAAAACTCACCGGTGGTAACCTCCTCAGCCAACAATTCAAATACGGAGGTAAACCCAAAACACCGGGTTCCAAATAAACCATGCCACAACGGGAAACTGTTGCGGGCGATGCAACTGCTAGATCAGCGACTTCAAACATCATCGTCTGTGTGTCTCTTAATTTAATAATTTCCCCGCTGCTCAGACACAACTTCTTGTTGTCATCCAGAACTGTGTTCATGTTTTCAATCCAGACAGCATCCACCGGTCCATCGAATACGTACCAACGCTTATCTTTATCTTCGCATGCTACCCCAACACGTACCAAGCAAGGTAAAATACCGTCGGTCCTAGCAAGGACAATACACGAGAATAAAAATTGCTTAACATTTTATTATCAATACCATTCGTGTGTCTGCATATCAAATTCACCATATAATTGTCCCATGGTTATTGATTTCGGATTCAGGACGTACGTGTGGACACTTTGAAAGGGATATCCGCTAGGCGAAGGCTTTCCTCTCAATAAAGTCATTGCATCTTTTAATATTTCATAACACTGCAAAGAGATAAAGACAAGGAATAAGCACAAAATCATTGAATTAGAACATATTCGATTTTTAAATTTAAAGCTTCAAATCTTTGTACTTCAATAAACATTCTTGTTGCAATTGTCTTGTTGTAAATGGAGATTTACATAACAGTTATAAATAAAACTGGCATTTCGAAGTAGCAGAAGACGCGCGTATGCGCGCTTTTATTCGATTGGAATAAATTGCAAGCGACCAACACAGTACATATCTTTTGCCCTTAATGTAAGCAGCGTGAAATCGTGTCCGTGATAATATTTATATAAAATGTGCTACAACAATTCATCCTATATTGATTACATCGACAGTTGCGATAATTACGATATCATCTTAAATTACATAGAGCCGATGATCATCGTCATCGGGTTAATGGGTAACATTATTGCGATTTTGATTTTTTTCTCAACTAGTTTAAAAAAGAAAAGTTCCAGCATCTATTTGGGTGCATTATCAATGTCAGATGCCGGTTATTTAGCGACACTATGTGTATTTGATTTGAGTAATACCGGTATTTTCTGCCAAGTTAGTATATTCGTTGGTTCGGTATTCAGCAGTTTTAGTGTTTGGATTACGGTCGCTTTCACAGTCGAACGTTTCATTGTCGTCAAATTCCCGCTGAAAAGACCGCAGGTGTGCACCGTATCTCGGGCAAAATCTATTATAGTAATAATATTTACAATTACTATAATTTCCCAGTCGCCCATATTATTGATGTCTAGTGGGGAATTTAATGAAGAAATCGAGATGTGGGAATGTGGAAAACGGACAGGATACGAAGATATATTGAAAATCTTCAATTATATCGATACAGTACTCAACCTGATTATACCATTGTTTTTAATAATTATTCTCAATATTTTGATTATTTTTTACTTAAAGAAGTATCACAGGAAAATGTGCACTAAGGAATCAGCAAATCAACGGTATATTTATAAAATCGAAATGAAAGAAAAGGTATTTTCAACTTTATAATTATTATTAATTAATCGATTATTATTCAAACAGTCATTAGACTTTAGAAGAAAAATGAGTTAACGTTTATTTTAATATATTTAGATAGGTTTGTTTTGGTCATCAAATTAGATTATTTAATAAAACACATATATTTTGTCGTATCCCACAGAACCAATTTGATTGTAAACCCGGCACGTCCACCGAATGTTCAGCCAATAGTTGCAGAATAAGCGGTAAGTAAACAAAATAGTGCAGAAACCGCATATGTTAAATATGTAACCAATTGTTCTTATATTTTAGTTCGCTACAACATAAAAGATGTGATGCTCCAATGCCAAAGGAACATTACAAATATGTTATTGATGATTTCCACTGCGTTTATAATTCTGAACTCACCAAGGTAAAAAGCAATCAAATATAGCTTTTGCATCTGATAAAATTGTATACGTTTTCATTGATTTTGATTTATACTAATTAATGCTGCAACCTTTGCTCTCTTAGACTCAATTTATAAAATAATTGGTCTAACTAATTATGAAAACAGAAATCAATGGCTTCTTGCAATAAATATTATTATTCTTGTTAAAACAGCTTGAAATATTACGAAATATTCAAACCATGCACTAGATATATGGTTTAATTTACTGACTTTATAAAATTCTTTGATCTTTTTCCTCATAAGAAATATCTTCTTTATATTAGAATGTATATCCAATATCATCTTCGATATAATTTGGATTTATATTAAAAATCTACAACTTCAAACATACAAACATATTCTAGAAAAATACGATAAAAAAAGTATAAATTAATTAATATTGTGATATTAATAAGCAATTAATCGTAGTTAATTCATAATTTAAATTATAATTATTGATTTCAGTTATATCTTAAGAGTATACGTATTAGCAATCGAAAAGGATTTCGATAACTCGTTGGTAATTCAATTTTACTGTTACCAAAGGATTGGCATGATTTTGTTCTATCTGCACCACGGGATAAATTTCATCCTGTACACATTATACGGTACGACATTTCGTAAGACGATGATCACGTATTTTTTAAATAAGTGGAGATCCACGAAATTGTTTTGCCACAAATATTTACTATGCAAGTGAATTCTTCTGTTATTTGCTGCACAAAATTGTAATAAATGTAAATGTGAATAAATTTGTGTACTTTAAGTGTAAAGTGTGTTTGGCCTAATTCTGTGAAAATTTTCCTCAACCTGGCAGAAATTTCCTCATAAGAAAATGTACACTGAGTATCAAAGCCGCACCTACATTTCCCCTTTATTTATGACCGCTTTGTCAGGAAATACAATGCTTATTGACTCTGAAATACTTTTTGTTTAGTTGCCAGTCCCTTTTCCTTCCAACGCCACCTAAATGCATGTGTCAACTAATATTATTAAATCAATAATTATTCCTTATGCAACTTAATTTTAGAGAGTAAATAATTATATTTTATGATTATCGTATAAATTTGTAATATTGTAAGTAAAAATAATTAAAAATACTTTTTAGTTAATTGAGAACAATGATCTTTTCTATGATTAAATTATTTCCCGGGCAGAAAGACTTATTATGTAATTTTGTTGATTTTGTTATAACTCAAATTATTCGAAACTAATTCGAATCACAATAGTGTTCAAAATATGACATACCTTAGTTTTACCAGATCCTGTTGGACCTACGAGCATAAGACCATGGCGCACAACAGTTGTCTCATAAAGTTGTATTACTTTCCTTACGTATTCTGTAATAAATAATCCATATAAATTAACAAATATAAATGTGTGTAAGATAAAATTACCATCTACATCCTCTAATCCTAGATTAATAGAGCAAATACGAATGGATTCTTCGAGTACTCCGTAATCAACTTCTTCTTCAACCATCCTCGGGAACAAATCCGAAACTATACCTAAACAACAAAATGTAATCTATCCATCTATCCAATGTTTACAATTTACCATTAAATAATTTCAAGTCGTCTTTTAAGAATTTTGGCACATTGACATCACGCAGAGACCTGAGAACGATTTGCCTTTCGTCCATAAGCGGCTTTTCGCGCTTCAGATTACCAGCAACAGCTATTACAGTTTTCACAGCTCTCATTCCAAAATCGTAGTGATCTTGACTACTCAGCTGCTCTGAACTAAGCTTAAACGTCGTCGTTATTTTATTAGCCAATTGCTTCGCATTGCCGAAACCAAATGAAAAGAGCGAGATTTCTGCTATCAACGAATAATTGGGAACCATCATCGCAACTGGCCGGAAAAGAGCTTTGAGATTGTCAGGTAACTCAGTGCGACCTGCGTAACCAGGATTCATCGTTATAAATACGGCACAAGATTCCTTCAGAGCAATATCGCAACCCTCGAACATGAATCTAAATAAGATACGAATATAGTAATCTAAAATATGCGATTTAAATAGCAAGCATACCTATCTTGTCGGGATTGCTGTGCTTTCTGAATAGTCATTATTTGTTGCGCAACTACGGATAGAACTTCGATGTCGATGCGATTGAATTCATCAAAACATGCCCAAGCGCCAGAACTAATACAAAAAAACGTTAGTACAATATTACAACTTTTTTTTTTAAATACATATGTGTATATTTACCTAGCTAAGCCTTTAAAGAATTTTCCCATAGCCATAAAATCTAGTTGATCTGAGCAATTGAAAACGACACATTGGATTGCAAAAGCTTTTCCAAGATCTTTCGTTGTTTCAGTTTTCCCAGTGCCCGCCGGACCAGCAGGCGCGCCACCAAACTTGAGATGTAACGCACCAGTCAAGGTAAGGTAACATCTATCTGTCAATGGGGTAATAACCAATCGACCGCTGTTACCCAAATACTCGTAACCATATTGAAACTCAGCATTGACAGCTCTAACTTTTAAATGTTCATCGTTGACCCAATAATACCTAAGTTGACTTATCCAATCAAAGTCGTTGACGTTCGATATTTTTCCGTCAACGAGTAGTTGCGTCACATCTCTCGCGTGGACTTCTATTACAATCAATGCAGATAGTACTTCTCGTTGCAGGAAAGTCAATGAACCTTTCACCAAACCACGCAATAAATCCAACTGCAAACCAATATTAAAACTCTAGTTTTTGCCTTTCCTTTTTAAATTGATGAAAACTCACATTACGTAAAAGTTCATCAAAAAATTCGGGCATACGATTTGTGCTGATTCCATTTTCAACGCCCGAAGTCCAGAACGTCTGACAACCAGCTATTACAATTTGCCCGGGCCATTCTAGCACCCATTGATCTCTCGGTTTAATTGGCATGTCTTTCAGAGAATCACCAAATATCGATCTCACTAATTTAAGATTTAGTTAAATGTAAATTTAATACTACCAAACTAAATCTTACCAGTATTTTTCATACTGCCCTCAACGACCAAGAGCCAATCTTCGACGTTGGATGTCGGATAGAGGGTGGGATTTAGATCCACGCACTCATCTTCAGCAGAAAACATCTGCGTAATCTTTAGATCCTTCTCAAAGTTAAGCTAAAATAGTAAATAGATAGTTGAAATAGAGAGATCATTGTATTTCACATAAATGTATACCCTGGCAACGTTTTCGAAGCACTTTCGCAGATGCGGCTGCACCGCAAGTGGATTTCTAGCTTGAGATAGAATTTCAAGCAGTTCATCGTCACTAAGGAAGAACAAACGCGGGAATGTCATGCGCTTGACTTCCAAATAATCTGCTAAACCTTTCTGAACTACTTCCAAAATGTGATTAGCATCGCGAAGGCTCTCTAATAATTTTTTGTCCGAACAATAATCTATAATCTAATTAAATACATAAATAACCAAATTTCCAGTACAAATTAATACAGACTTTTGGACTTTCATAAGCGCTTCTCATAATTCTCCTCCAGGTTCTTTCCATTGAATTGTACTTCTTACTTTCAACTGGCAACTGTTTGCTAATATCAGCGCTGGTGAAAATGGGCTCAAGGTACATCCATTGTCTACGTTCATAAATAATTGTAATTTAAATATACTTATTGCGACGTATTAATACTTTTGAACATCCATCCACTCTTCAATGACATCATATGTGATTTTAAGCATATTTTCCCATAGATCAATCCTTTCTGTTAGAGCTGCTTTGAAAGGACTAAATGATAACTGTTGAGTTAACACTATATGGTCATCAAGCATTTGCTGGATATCATCAGAGACTTTCATTATGTATGTACCTATAAACGCACTTACAATTAATACATTTAGCTATAATTTCATATATAGATTACCAGATGTTTTAAACGGCGTCAATTCCAACATATTAACTTCCCATTCTGCCACCATCTTATCTAAAGTCAATTCTATAGCATATTCTTTACCTGCGTTATCGGAAATCTTAATAACCACATCAATATGTTTATCAACGTCTATATCCAAGCAATCCTGAAAGGTTGTGTTCGCAGTCCACGGTATAACAATACCTGCAAGTATTTAAGAACATCAAATACCAAGTGAAAAATCAAAACTTTATATTGACCAGTTTCTTCAGCGAATGCATCCCAATGGCGCTGCTTCATTCCCGGATTCCTGATGCCTTGTATCAATGGGATCAGCGGTTTGAAATCGTCAATTTTATCACGAATGTCAGCTGCAACCTGCTGAACTCCAGGGATATCTGCAAAAACTCTAATCGATTTAACCATTGTCTTGTACATATCCGTCACGAGCCTCTCGATGGCTTCTCCATCAATATTAGCCAAAGGATTGTCCATCCAAATATCATAATACTTGAGCCAATCTACAAAATAAAATTAGCTGGCGAATTTCAAAGATTGTAAATCATTTACCGGAAGCAGTAACCCAAAGATTTTTGTAGGGCTCGAATTCTTTTATCAGTTTTGTTAGAGTATCGAAAGGAACGACGGTTACTAAGAACAATTTCTGTCGAGAATTTAAAAGTTGTCCATATTCTTGAGCCTCTTTCATTGCTTTCCATGCACGTTTCATGTCAATTGCTATTTCATGACACTACAAATCAAGTAATTATGATACAACTAAACAAATAATACTAATCAAATGAATATGTTTGTTACTTACTTTACTTGCATCTCTGAGTGAATACATAGTCGTTATTTGAACTGTAAGTGCTTCAATCTTTTCTATTAATGATTGTTCATCATTCTGTTGTATCTTATAAAACTTATCCGTCTCCTCTATTAGGAAGTCGTTCGTATCATCGATCTGCTTCGAAATTCGTAAAGGCCAACCGACGGTTTCCCATTTGGCTTCGAAATCTTCTTGAGGTAAATTATACCAAAAGAAATCCAGTATATCATATTCCTTGAATCAAATGAATTAAGCGTAAAAATAATTTACTAATTAAAAAAAAAATTAATACTAGTAAATATCTCTTGGTTGAATCTTCTAAAGCTCTAACAGTCATCGGTATAGTTTCCATCCAATCTTTGATATCATAAATATGTTCAATTGAATGCGGTTTCTCTTGCAATTTGCGCAATAGATCTTCAAACTCGTGAATTATCTGAAGAATAATTATTTAAAAAAAAAAATTAATAGGATAATTAAATCTTCTTACGTCGATAAATAAGTTTTTCATTTTGTCAGCAAATTGATCCAATAATTTCTTCGCAAGATCCATTCTTTTCTGAATAAGATTCTGTCTTATATTGTCAACAGATATTGAGAACGGGCCGATGACAATCAGCGAAGGTAAAATCTCTTCGAGATGATCCCTCATTTTAAGATGATTACTCACTTCATCTTTAACCTCTCCAGCGGTGTGTTGTTCCTCTTTAAAGTTTCTGAGGATTGAATACAAATAAATACTTTAATCTTACTATAGATATGGAAAATAGTTTTACAGTAGGTAAGCGTTCATGTTCATGTTATAAAATTCCATAAAAATTTCATATGTCTTCGCATAAGCTTGTACTGGTATCACTGCCTTATTATAGCCGAGCAAGAATCTTTCTCTCATTTCACAAACGTACGAGTCCAATAGACCAACAGATGAAAGGTACAGATCATTAGGGAATTTCAATTTCACCAGAAGCATAGGATGCACTTGTTTTATACTGTGCGTTCCTATAATAGCGCTATCGTACATCCTCAGCAAAGTTTTCTAACAAATTAATTTTGATATTCGTTACGAAAATAGGATAGGAAAATTGGTCGTTTTTACCGCGAATGCAGCTAAATCTGTTGAAAAATATACGGCGGCTTCGGATATTTTTAATTGCATGTAGAAAATTGGTGTGGTTTTCGATGGAAAGGGACTATCAATGAAATTACTATCCCAAACGTAATCATCCGGAACGTCCAGCGATGACTGGCATGGAACTTCAATTAAGTTTGTAAAAAGTGCAACGGAATGTTCGACCAAAATCCGCAGGGCGTACTGAAATTACATTGTTTTAAATGATACCTGCAATATTTTACTTGTTCATTCACCTGCATCCTATATTTAACGCATTCGAAAAGGCGCGTCAATTTAGCAATATCGTACACATTATGTGTACGTTCGTTAATATCGAACCAACCTTTTCCAACCTCTCCCAAACACCAACGTAAATTAAAACAAGTTGCATCTATCCATGTGTACTTTAAATATTTCATGCACTAAAAGTATAATTTATTAAAGAATTATAATTACAATCTTCATCATCGTAATCTCACGTGACTAGTAAATTTATTTTGCGCAGTTTCGAATTCTTCTAAGGTCACTATTTTCCCATAGTTAGTTGTAAATAAATTCATCTGTTTCACTTTCAAACATTCCAGAACTACCTGAGATATCGCCATCAATGATTGGGGCATTACAAATATACTATACCATCGAAAGTATTCAGCTTTTGCTTTGTAGTTGTTCAAATCGATATCGACTCGACCTGAAGTTGTTATTTCAAGATTATTTAAAAATAAAACTAATGGAAGAAAATATACCGTGTTCTTTTACAATCTCAGTCTCCTGTTGTGGCAGTTTAATGAATTTATACATATCTGGATACGCTAGAACGCTTTGTCTAAATTGCATTTCACCAAGCGATCTTTTATGATTTAATTGAATCTCATCCTTGAGCTTAAAATCATGATTAAATAAACGATTTAAATATATGCTTTTAACTTACTGCCTCTACAACGCTGGCGTCCACTATTTTATTAACTTTTCCGCAAAATGCTAAACTTATAAACTTCTCAACCCACTCTTCTGGAATCTCGTAAGTTCCCGTCACCTCCATACAATCCATAATAAATTCATATCTGGTAATATATAATAATATAAGATATTATTTCAATTATATTGTTTTTTAATGAAATACCTAATACGAATTTCTGCCGCGTTTCTCATTTCCAATGCCGATTGAATTCTTTTGGCGCACTTCATAGGTTCCTCGGCTTTAAATAAAATATAAATCTCGGCCAGATAAAACTCTCGTTTCAATCCGTCCAACGTTAATAACTTATATTTTTTCATATCTTTGTTGAAATCCAATACAGCGACGTTGGTCCATTCGAACAGTTTTTCCATGCGATCACCCTTGGTCGGTTTTATTACAGCCTTTGGAAGGAAAGCTTGGGCAGGTATTGGATGGCGCACGCCATCCATTATACCATGATCCAACCATCCTTCGGGAGATCTGATCCACTAAATATTAAAGTTTAAACGAACAAAAATAATAGAACGCTAATTACCTGCTACAAAAATCTTCGTCATCGAACCATTCCAATGGTAACCAATGTATCATTTTGAAAAGCCCAAAATGAACACCGTCCCAATACTTCTTTATCACATCAACTGGTAAAATATCCGCATGCTTTATGTTCAATTCTTTAAGACATAATCTTATATCTTGCCTCTGTTTGATGTGATATTTATTATTTAGATATATGAGAAATTATGAGGAATTACCTGATATTGTCGCATTTTCCTTTCAATTTGAACATTTCTGGGTATTTTAAATGGATCAACGAAATGTTGCAACTGAACTTTTGGTTTGAAAACATCCACCGGGAAAGACTGCAATCAAAATGCTAACAAGTTTTTAATACGTTTATCTAATTATATTCACAATTGTTTTTTCTTCGTCGTAGCACATCCATCGTTCAGCCGGCGCTAAATATCTTGCTCTCTTCGCAGCTTTCAGATCTGGTATAGTGGGTGCGTTCTTATCCGTTACAATTTCCCAAATAAAATTTGGCTTTTTCTTAGTTGTTATATTTGTCTTCCTGGCTTGGAAGTTTTCATCCGTGGCCAATTCAGTGTAATATCCTCGCTTTTCATTATTTTTCTCTTTATCTTTCTCCAAACCTATTTTCTTCTCCATTTCATCAAATATCAAATTATGATATATCGTTTTTTTTTTGACAAAATGCAATTTGATCTTTTATTTTATGGTTTGTATATTATTATTGTATATACAGATATATTATGCAATACAGAGGATCCTAGTAACAGTGGTAGATCTAGGCATAGATTTTATGGATTGCACCCTAATTAGGGCAGAGGGCTTAATACGGCACTGTCAGAGACCCCAAAATTAACGGTCCGTCCCTGACTATAGGTAGAGGAATTATTTGAAATTTTATGGAAAAAAATGATTCTTGGATCAATAAATTAAATAAATTTAAAACAATGAAATTTATTGAATTGAAACAAAATAAAACTTTATTTTATTAAAAAAAAGCATCAGAATATGTAAAGTTCCTATTTTGGAATGTCTAAATCTTAGAGGGAGCTACAGGAAGGTAAAGTAGAATTCTGCATTAGTGAAAAGAAGTAAATATTGTGATATAGGCATACTAAGTTTTAAGGTTATACTAGAATTACAATTGTTGCAAAGCAATTTATTTCGTTTGGTGCAGAGAAGTAAATAATACACATCCAAGATGTCTTATATGTTAGCACATTTACACAATGGATGGCAAGTGGATCAGGCAATTCTTTCAGAAGAAGACAGGGTTGTGGTACGTATTTAAATAATACAAATGTCAGGTGTTTTCTGCAATGTGTATATATATATATATCTTAGGTGATACGTTTTGGACACGATTGGGACCCATCTTGCATGAAAATGGACGAAGTGGTTTACAGTATAGCTGAAAAAGTAAAAAACTTTGCAGTTATCTATTTAGTGGACATAACAGAAGTTCCCGATTTCAATAAAATGTAAGTAATTCAATTATACGTTAAGATCATAATAATTATATCAATAAATATTCTGGTTTATTTGTAGGTACGAATTATACGATCCATGCACAGTCATGTTCTTCTTCAGAAACAAACATATTATGATTGATTTGGGTACAGGTAATAACAACAAAATCAATTGGCCATTGGAAGATAAACAGGAGATGATCGATATTATTGAGACTGTGTACAGGGGTGCTAGAAAAGGAAGGGGTCTTGTTGTCTCACCAAAAGATTATTCAACGAAATACAGATACTAAATAATTCTTGCAATAGTTTTAAAGATAATAGCAACCTTCATTTTTTACTTATATTATTTATATTTACAAAATAAAGACAATTTAATTTTGACATGAATTTTGTACCATTTTTGTTTATAAATGCAGAAAATGGTAAATAAAAAGTAATAAATATCCTATTAGTAAATGAACTCCTAACAATCAACTCAATTTAAAAGCTGCACATAATTCATGTTACTGTTATTTGTTTTATTGTATTATATACAGAAACATTAGTCTCATAAATACTTATTTAAATTATAAACTTTACAATGAACCTAATTCTGATGAAACTAAACAAGTTCTGCTTTACTTTTGTATACCATTTTGGAAGTGTCCTGATTCTCTTCTTTTTTTTTTTAAATATATATATATGTATCATTACAATTTATAATTATATATATATACATTGTATAGTTATTACAAGAATGCATTTCATCTTATATATGTTGTAGGCCTAATCACAAAAATTAACAAATATACTAAGTGCCTATTAAAAAAATAATAACAACCAACCAAGTCCATTCAATCTTATTATTTCCTTTCCGTATAATATCCGCATTTGAAGAAAAAAAAAAAGTATTAATCGTAATCATCATTAACGTTTCAATATATAAATAAACTACTTAAATCGACACTAACAGTATTTGTACAGAACTACAAAACATTCAACTTTCATACAATCATTATTTTATAATACTTAAAACATATTAACCAGAGCCAACGTGAAAATGCAAAAAAAAATAAATGGAAACTAATCTCGAATATTACAAAATTTGACACAGAAAAAATCACAGTAAGTATTTTAATGTATGTCACACTTAAAGCGTCTTTCAATTTGTTACAGCTAAGTTGATTTATTTCTATTTTAGTTTTGGGTAGAAAAGTTGTAAGCTTTGTTTTCTTTTTTTCACATTAGAGCTCTGCATAAATGAATGAGCAAATGCGCTCCATATATAAATACATTCATATTTTCTGATAACAACAAAAGGTCAAAAATATAATGGTCGAGGAACCCTTCAATGTGAAACTGGTTCCACGTAGTTTGCGGGATATAAGCCAACCCTTCCATCTTTTCTCCCTTTACACCAACCTTGTTCGTCCTCATCTTCCAGCTTCTCGAAGACGTCCCCTACAAGAGAAAACGTATATACACAAAAATGCTAATACGATTTCGTTCTTAATTACCTTGTTTAAAACTCAGTTCGTCGTTTTCTGCACCTTCGTAGTCGTACAAAGCTTTAACAGGAACTCCGGGCTCTCCATTGTCTACTAATGCGTCGCTTTCATCCCATTCTTCTTCTTCAAAGGGATTTACTTCTCCTTTACTGGCGGAGCCGTTCCTGTAAAGCAAACACATTTAGATCTTGTTACAACAAAAAAAATTTATATAACAGTTACGTGATTGTGGATGCTCTGTTGGTGGGACTTTCCACTTTTGCGACATGCTTAGGTGTTTCGTTCTTCTCCTGATTATTGCTATCGTTGCTGTTTGCTTTCGTTGTGATTTGTTTATTCTTTATCGATTTATTCATTGTAGAATATTCCTATAAAATCATTTCAACAGTCAATACAATTACTTCCGACAATTTAATAATAATATTTCAGTAATAATGAAAATCATTCATCACCCAAGAAAATTTAAATAAATAAACGAAAGCGTACATGCAAATCCTCGCCAACGGGTCTCTGGTTGATGAGCATAATTCCTGAAGGAGCAGATTCCTTGGATTTACCTTTCGAAATATCTCGGAATTCTTCTGTGTAATCCTAAATAAATCATAACATGCAAAAACAAACAAAAAAAAAAACGGTAAATCGAGAGAGAAAAATAAAAGAAAATTAAAAACATGCAATTATGATGTATTAAAGCGTACCTCGAACTGCGGCCAGTTCATAGCCATATTTACACCATAGTTATTTGACCACCACTTCAAATCCTTCTTATTATCAGCATTGTTTATCGTATGGAAAAGTTCTTCGTAAATCTGTGGCAACCTGAACAGTAGATGTGATTAATCAATACGCAAGTTCGTTTATTGATGAGACTTACATGGGGTCCTGATATATATTCAAACACTTGTGAATGTCAAAGAGTGATTCTTTGATGAATTCCAGTCGCAGTCCTTCCATATCTTGACATTTTTCAAAAACTACCTTCATGTCCTCCACGTATTTGGGATTGTAATTATTTATTTCTCCTAATGCCAGTTCGTATTTCTCTTTGCTCTTCAATGTCTCTTCTTTAGTCTTTTGAGTCCTGTCTTGCATTTTCTTAATCTAAAACAGCATCAAATATAAAAGGAATTCTAAGAATGTGTTAATGTTAAGCGTAGAAATCAAAAAAACAATAAAACAAAGAACGCAGGCGGTTTAAAGTGGGTAATGCTAATAAGAATATATAACAGAAATCCAGGCAAATTCAGAAGCTGGGAGTAAGCTTAAAACAGGATTATCTTACCACAGTTGCTTTCTGCGTGTCACCAGAATAATGAAGAGAATCATTATAAGTTACATTTTTCAATTTATATCAATTTTGCTTAATTTACCTGATCCGGTGAAATCGAACTATCCCCAGAGGCGTTCCTCTCCTGATTGGAGGCGGATTTTTCAGTCTTGCACGCCGTATGGTAGTCACTTCTCGCCTTGTCCACTTTCTGTAGCAGTTTCGACCACGGTTTTTGAGCCTTCTTAAATGCATCTTCCATATCCTTACGTTCTTTTATATTCATCATGCTCTAAAAGAAAAAAATATATACTCATAAATTATACTCGTTCTCAATACTAAATTCAACATCAAAGTTCAAAAATAAATAAAAAAGATTGAAAGGAAGATTGAAAATTGTTTAATTCATTTTGAATAAATTAATTTAAAAAATGTTTCGATTCATGTAAGAATTTCTAGATCATTAAGCGGCGAAATTGTGACAACCTACTTTACTGATACCGTAATCTGATATAGTAATTGCTCTCTTGATAAACCATTATATAAATAATTCTTATGTAAACTGAGTGGGAAGTCGTAAAAATAATTACGTAACAGCAAATTGTGAGACGGGGATCAAAGTTATAATATTATGAATGTAGAAAATTTCAGATAAATAGTCTTTAAGGTAAAAATGATAATTTTTATTTATATGGGAAAAATTAAACGACGTTAGGTATTGATTGAATTTAGGGGGAGAATGTCGGTGGCAAATTTTGCTGACCTAATCTCATGGTATACAACAGCAGTCGTTGTGAATGAGTCTGGAGACGGGAAGATAAAGCACGGATCGATGATATAAAAGAGCGGAAGCGACTATATGCATTCTATGCGATAGTCACATTATTCTTTTTTGGCTATGCTTTCCAGACAATAGAATATTTAAATTCACAGATGCACCTCGAGGATCAGAATTGGTGCGGCGCACGCTTACGTAAATGATGTATGTATGTGGAAATAGTGAAATTTTTTGTGAGTTTATCGCGCTAAATGGTGTTTAAATTGCGTGCCGCGTTTCATAAATAGACAATTGAAATACAAAAGACATGTACGGTGCATTCTAATGGACAACTTTTACTTTCACGCCAGGAATCAGGAAAAGTAGATGTAACTCTTTTTTCCCCTCTCTATCACTCTCGTATATTCCATATATATATATTACGCAATTGTGAAGAGACAACGACTGGCGCTGTGGTCAGGACGGAATATCGTTTTACCGTTTAGAGGTGATTATATTCCGTGCACGACATATTCGGCGCCACCTAAGGAATCTAACGAAGGAAGAAAAGAAAAACGAAAATCAGGAATGCGGATTATTTACCTTATGATAAGTATCCTTTTGCCATTGTTTGATTTTAACAATAACTTCATTGGTCAAATTGTCTCTGACTTTGGAGTGGACGTCGAACCGTCGGTCGGCTTCGACAAGCACGCCCTTCCACGCTGCTTCGGTCGTTCCATACTCGGGACCTTTTTCGATCAAGTCGTTCCACTTCTTCGACCACGCTTTCAGATTTTTCGCGTAGTTCTTCTCGATTTCCGCACGCTCGGTCACTAAGGTTATAAGGTCCGAGCACAGCTTGTAACCATCCTCGATGCGTTTCGTAGTCTTTTTATAGTTCCCCGGCTCCCAGAACGAGTCACTCGTCGGCACGAGCATGTTATCATCGCTGTGGTGTGACATCTGAACTGCTCGGCAACCTGGAAAGAGAATTTGCAAATTCATTTAGCGTCAAGACAAACACAAATATAATCCGTATTTATTCATTCATTCCATATTTGTTGATCATCCAACATTAACAAGACAATCCTAATTATTTACCAGGCAAGGCTATTTAAATACGCGATCTGCAACGAAATCGACGCGTGTGAATTTAACTGCTTGTTGGCGTTCTTAAAATATTTGAACACAGTACCGTACGTGCAGTGAGTGGTTATTCGCGTGCTGGCTATGTAAAACCAGGACCGAGAGTCTTAGTCTTCTGCACGTACTTGATCTTCCTCTCACTCTCTCGGTTCCATGCCCTCTTAAATATTTTTCAGATTCTACCAAAAAATGTTGTTACACTGCAGCTGGAACGTACAAAGCGGAGTTCCAGATTAAGCTACTTAATTTAACATGAATAGTTAAAGGTCGTCCGACCGAGCGGAAAACCAAAAGCTTTTATAATTAAACGCTATCGATTGAACGTATTTCGAGGTGAAGGTTTCCACAATCGAAATCGTTCTTTTGTGAATTACCAGGTGTATAACCACTTGCGAATCACCGCAAACTGGAGCAGATTCCTTACAAATACATTAAAGATGACGCTGCTCGCTTTTTTTCATTTCACAAAATTGAATTCCACAGATTCAAATTAATTTTTATGCTAATAATTAGTTGAAGAAACGAATAGACAAATAACATTATCGATTATTGGATTGGAAACATAACAAAATCCATGCATGAAATCCATTATTAATTTGTTTCGAAGAGTTAAAGAGTACCCACGAAGAGGCCGGGAATTCTGAAAGTGCAATAGAATGTCGTAACGATCAGTAATCGCAATGTTCGCTCAATGTTATCGTTAATTAATATTTCCATCGACAATGCTTTGCGGGAGACGATCGGAATGAAATGGAACTTGGGTGAATGTAAATAAATAGCACAGTGTGCCTAAGCTGGCAGGCCTTTTCAGTCCTCCCGATGTTCGTTGCATAATCGCAGATTTGATTACAACCACAGCGTGAGGCGCTAAACGTCTCTTCAGCGAAGAAAACATATTTCAACAAATTTAATTAATTCCGCAATACGTTATTGTTATACTATTGCGCTAAATGCTCAGAAAATACAAATTGCTAACGTATGAAAATTGTTAAATAATCATTAATATTTGTTTTACTCAATTATGTCAATCAATGAATGACATTGCCGAAATTGAACAACAAATCCGTTTCCCATTCATCATTGTTACAGCGCTTTAAATTATTTATTTCTTTGAAAACCTTTGTTGATTGCACAAGTATAATACAATTAGGCACTATTCATTTATTGCTGTTGTACATATATTCTGCAATATTTATTTCAACGAGAAATTAAATGTTTCATAACTCCAAATGGGTCGAGCAGCATACCGTTCCGAATACATAAATATTATTCTAACGGATACAATATTTACAATAATGTCTTTAATAATCAATTTAACGTTATAATATACGTTTTTTCAGTTGAATCTACGCAATCTTTACGATTCGCTTATCTTGTCGTCTGTCGGAAAAAAAAAATGTGATAAAAGTATTATTTCTAAATTAGGTGAATTTGTAACACTCTGTTATCTCGGTTAATATGGGTTTTTTTCTCAGAAAGCTAACACATTCGAAATTGCTTGACGCAAAATTCAATTAAAAATATTTTAAATATTTACAATATACCACATTCAGAAATAGCAAACTTCGTTTATTTTCTCATGTCTTTCAACATTTTGGTAATTAAAATAATAACGACGAGATTTTAAAGAATTGACTTTTCATAGTTTACAAAAGTTAACGAATTTGCCTCATATTTTTTTGATAAATTTCTATTAGAGTTTTCAATATTTTTTCAAGATACACTTAAATCTATAGTTAAACTTCCGCGGCATTAATTATTAAGCTTTGGAAATTAATTGAATTTATTAACTTTTAAAATTTTTAGCTTTTCTCATGGCACACTGATTGAAAATTATTGAGTATTATTGAATACGAAATCTTAATGGTGTATAATTTACATAAGAAATAGTTTATGTCTAGAGTTTATTTATAAAATACTAATGTTTCAATGGGAAACACTCGTGAAACATTCGTCAGATTTATTTATATTCTCAAAATTGTTCAAAATGTATATAGATGTTGTTGTTCATATAACCTCGGATTCTAATTTGTAGTTGTCGACCACACATGTCCTAACATGGGGCATAGTACAACATAATCGATATAGCTGACCACCAATGGCGCAAGAGGAGTCAAGGGACGTAGACATAGTGGATGGTGTAGAATTTCAAAATTGCCAAATCTAAATAGAAATAATCAACAGAATTTATAAATACTCGTATAGTGAAACATATACAAAAATATTAGTAGCTAATATTAGTTTAAAGGGCAATGGAGTTATAGATTATGGGTAAACATAATTATTTTGAACTCTACCGTTTGTGTAAATATTTTTGGGCAACGCGATTTATGTCTCTAACTAGAATATATTTAAACAATTTTTGACTTGTAGTAAGAAATGTAACAAGGTATAATTGTTTGGTAGTAATAAGTATATAAATTGCCATCGAAAAAGTGCTAATTACGAATGTCAATTAGAGCGATGCCTTGGATTAATGAATATTATATTTGCATAATTGTAAATAAGTGGGAGCAGTTTCCGAGTCACAATCCGTGCTGAATAACTGTTAACTAGTTTAGTTAAGTGTGCGTGTGCATGCGTACGAAATATGCGAACGGAAGTTTGATGCACAATGGTATTTGGGCCATAAAAAGTTTCGACGAATCCCAAACCAGAAATCCACGTTTTCTCTCTTGATGCGCATACGAAATTATGAATTTATATTAAAACGGTCCACGAAAATAAACATGCAAAGCAGTCGCTCATTTTAAAATAACTCAAGATTTATGCACGTTTTAGCTGACGTGCTAAATATAAAGAATAACCAATCCCAAAAAAATAAAATATGATCGGAGAGAGAAAATGGAAAACAAGCATCTTTTCGTAAAAGCTTTCGAAACTGTGCATTTCATTCAAGTAGAAGAAGGCTCAAATGGAAGGAATTAAAAAAAAGTGTTTTTTCGCACTTAACTTGATCTGTTTGTGCCATTGAGGGTCAATAAAAAAATGTAATTTTAGCACGATTAACGTAGAATATTGTTGTTAAGAGGTTGTGTATTCATTTTGCAAACTGTGCGGGTACGTGAGAAAATTGTTCTCGACTTGGTGCGCATTTGCAGAGCAAACTTCTCATGCAATTTTCTACAACTTCCACATTCCACCATTATAAAAGTTTCTTCTAACAACATTAAGTGAACCGCAATTCAAAGCGCATTTACTCGCAGATTTCATTCGGAAATCGTTAACAATTTTATTATTCAAGTTCTTTGTGGGATCGTGGGTTAAATATACTCTGTGCTTGTTATTAGCGGCGAAGCCAATTAATAATGTATTCATAATTGTATTTGGCAATGTTTGGAGCTAATTAATTCCGAACTGTTAGCATGCTTGTTGTAAAACCGGAAGATCAAGGTTACCGCGTGGCCGCCGCTGTTACATCATTTTGGGGAAAATTGAGGGACAAATTTCAGCTGGCAAACAGAACCGAAGAGCTCAAACAAAACAACACCCACGTCGCTAAATTTAATGCAAACACGCGATAAGGACACGTTTTTAATTTATGAGAGTCACGCGTTCCGTTTTAATTACGGAGATATGAGGTTTGCGTGCTCGGTGTATCGAGTCTTGTACTTGGATGAACCAAAACCGCATTCTTTGCCTACACTTGAGAGAACGAGGACACCGCCCATAGTAGAGCCAGATTTTCCCCTCGAGCTCTGTACCACATTCATACGTACATGTGTACACATGAAATTCCTTCAAATTTAATGGACCACCGGAAGTGCACACCACACTAGCCAATAATGAGTTATGTTAATTACAAAACAAAATAACCATTGCATTTAAATTATACTACCTCATATTTGTTTGCACAATTCCTACATCATATTAACCAACCTTCCTCATCAGGATCAGCAAATATTTGCTGCTACTATAAGATAAATCTCAACTAAGCAAATATTTACAATCACCGATAATAGTGAATTAATGCTAAAAGCCCTAACGACATCTTTATTAATAGTAGTTTTAACTATCATTATTTAATTTCAAAATAGTTTTTTTTTAAATACATTTTATATAATTCGTTTCACATTTCAATAACTATTGACATAAACCTTTCGTTTCCATTCTTTTCGAATGCAATTTTAACAGATTGCCAAAAAATTACACAGAAAATAATTTGTTTAAATTTGTATTAAAGTTATATTGACGTATCTAAAATTAACAAAAACTTAGATCATAAAAGAAACTAAAATTACTCGTTTTGCATAACTGTACTTCAATTTTAAGAATACAAAAATTTACAAGCAAAACAGGTGTGAACATAAGTTGACTCACATGACCCACCAGTTCTAAATTAAAAATAACTCTTCAGTTTCCAAGTATTTCAACTTCAACTATCATCATTTGATGTACAATCATTTACATAACCAATACTTTTCGTATATTTTTATTGTTATAGACAAACAATCTGCATTGATTATTTGAAAAGTATTAGCTTTGACTAAAGCAGAATGTTTGATAGCGATAGTCATGATGTTGAGATAAAATTAACAACGGTTTATCGGAAAATGTCTATATATGATTTATATAAACAGTTTCGCATTATTATGATAAATCCAAATAACACAAAATTAGCAGAACATGTGTGGATTCAAATGACCTTCAGGAATATGTGGATTTGGTGATTTGGACACATCTCACATAATTTATATATGAATGACGGTCTAACTCTTTTGATGCAAACAAGATAATCCATATCTAAATCCAATATGTTGTATATTAAAAATATGCGTTATTTATTTAGTTCGTCAATTCATTTGAATATATCTATTCGTTTATGATGGCTTCTCTATTATTTGTGGGAAATCAATGAACCGTCTGATAGATTTTAATATACCAGTAAAGTAACTGTAAAACCGTTTTGTATATGCATACAAATAAATATGCGAAAATCCAACACAAACATAGTAAGACCGTCGACCCGAAAATAGACTGTCGTTATTATAAGATTCAGTTTGTTAATCCGCAAAGAACTGACCTATTAGGTAACCAGATCCAAAATTAACCGCACGCACGAACAATACGACGAGAACGTTCCTTCTTAGACAGTCTCAAATGTAGGCGGTCAAATTTATTAACATTTCGAATATATCGAATAAGAATATGCACAATTTCTGCTCATTTTACAGAACAAAAACCGTTTACAAAATTTGAAATGTGATAATTGAAATTATCGTATCTATTTTTTGTTAAAAGTTCAATTTTTGTATGCTACTGATATTTGACAAGTTACATTAATATATCATTATATCAAATAGATTAATTACAATATACATTTGTTAGATTACATTCATTTTCAATGAATCTTACACTTTCACAATATTATAATCATAATTGATAAAGTCTATAGTTGATAAGCCTCTCGAACAAAATATTTTTCCATTTAGATCACTCAGCGTGTATTTACTTTAGAATGTTACTCGACATGTTGCAACATTTTTTTAAATAATATCAAGAGGCGATTGCATTTTCTCAATTGAATTCCTAAATGATAAAATATAATCTATTAATTTTCTTGCTATCATCACTAAAACTAGTAATCAAAGTTCACTAATTTAAAAACTAATTATTTAAATGTATAGAAAATAAAAAATATCCAAATGTTGCACAGTAAAATAATGATTGGAGTATGAAACAAGTCAAATAGACATGAAACATTCAACATATGTCGATTGACCGTATTTGTACGTTCGTAGAAATATTTGTACGTTAGTTTGGCAAATAATTATGCATTAAATAAGCTTTGATTGTTATACAGTAATGAAATTTTATATAGTATATAAAAATGTATATATTTTAAAATTAGATGGCTTTAGTTGTTCAACCTTGGTATATTCTATAATTAGAAAAACAATTAACTGCAGAATAACTAGTGACGTAATTTAATTCCACTGTTTTCGTCAACATGTTACTATTTAGTAAAAAAAAAATACAATTTAATTCCTGAAGGTAAATTATCACAAATATCTAAAATTTCCACAGCCATATTGAACACAAATCTAGAAAATAACTTTGAAGTTTATTTATAGAAAACACAATTGTATAATGGAATTATTTTCATATAGATTTCGATCATACCTTTGGTATTAGAATGTAAAATAGTTTGTAATACAGATACAGGCATTGAGAAATATATATTATCTAATTAGATAATAGACAATAAATGAAGAGAATAAAAAAATGATGATCTAATTAAGCAATGAAGATCTCAATTAAAATACATAAGCACTATAATAATAGTTGTCGTTGTAATAACATAAAATTTACATAGATTATAAACTGTAGTTAGTAAATAGTTTGCTAACATTATATACATTACTGTAATCTCAATAAAACATCTGCAGAGGCCTTATGTGACCTTTCTATAAACACAAAGTATAATAATAATAATGTTTAACCTCACCACTAGACCTAAATATTGAGATAGATGAAATTCTTTGTACAACTCTTATGTCAAGTTGAAGTAAAATTTTATAAATAAATCAATGTGTTTGCATATAAAGTCTTTGCAATACTCAACCACGAGGTTCTTCAGACGTGAATATAATATGTGGCGTTAATAAGGAATTGGTACCAGTGTATACTCAATAAGATTAATAATAATTAGTTATTAGTAGTAATTATAAAACAAGTAACAAAAAGCTTTTGAACATCAAAGAGTTATATTTACAGATATAAAACTGCATATGCATGTCAAAGACTGGCGAGTTCAAGCAGTTTCGAAGGACACGCAATCTGGGTAATTCTAAGCATTTGCAGACATTCTATAATAATTGTGGTGCACAGAGTTCACTCATGACTATTCAGGGTTCTCGGAACGGATTGATACTTATTAAGAAACTGTGTAATTCCCGAGCAGCAAAACGTTCTCAGGCATCAGCCTGAAATTTTAAATGAGCGTCGGCGGCGCTCATTAACGTATTTTTACAGAAGAGTACTTTTTCGAGTGTAAACCACGCAATTAATTCTACGATTCAATATAATAGCGGTGATGAATACAAAAAAAAAGGGCAGGATTTTCACGAGGCAGCAAATTGCTCGCATTATAAAACTGTTAACCTGTTTGCGCATTTCTTTTGCAACTAGTCTAGCCTTGTAGCATCTGCAACCACTTTCCGAGTGCAACTCGATGCCCCTTTGGAACCGTTTATATAGGAAGAAGCAGTCTGTTGAGTTATCGATTACGAAAGAGGTTGGGAATATATAGAAGAAGTCTCGGGCGACTTTTCAATTCCTTGGTCTAGGTCCGCCTGTGTTCCAGGAATTCTAATGAGAATTTTGTTCCCCGAGTGGAAACACTGCAATGATGTGTTGCACTTCAACGTCGAGTGAAGGAGGCGAGTCTAGACTATGATAACAACAGCCAGAACGAACATCGTCGCATGCGAAATTCACGACGATGATACACACAAATTGCAATAAACGTTTTGATGTAATTAAAGGTTGCGTTGAATTACGAATAAGAATCTATTGTATCATGGCAACGACCGCTAAATATTTTATTATGGTAATTGGTCTCAACGGTCTGTCGCTTTCGCTCGTTCACTCACTCACTCTAACCCTACTGCACATTCGCAAGCTGCATTATGCATCACAACTTTATTCGGTTTCATGATGCGTCCATCCTCTGTCCTTTCAAAGCTCCTCTACCCCCTTTCTAAAGACATGGAATACAAGTTCAAGGTGACCACTATACATTCCGAGTTCACATATCACAGTCTTACTCAGATCCATGTTGTTAATACACTCGCAATTATAAATTGCAATTACGATAATGCGAAAATCCATTAAATAAATTAATTAAAAGAAGGAAGTTTAATACTAAATCCAATTTTCCATACCTAGTTTAATTTAATACAGCAATCCATTTGAAAATTGCAAAACAAACTAAATTTTAATTGAGTAAAATAAAAACTTGTGCATATTTTCGATTCAAAGATAATAAGTTATCAGTTGATAAACTTCCGCTTTACGAAACTATAATAAATATAGATTCGAATCGTTTCTCAGATCAATTAGGTTTAATTCCTAATTTAATCCGATAAGGTTTAACGTCATATTAGCATGAGGAAATTTTAGTAAAAATGTGTAACAATTACTGTCATAAAATCACAAGATTACATTAATTGATATACTCTAATGTTATATTACTCTTTACAAGTTTAGTATAACATATATTATATAAGTGTACAGACTCTACACCACTCATTTCAAGAATTAACACACACTGTTTTTTTTTTCTCCAAAATAAAGGTAATGGTTTATTGTTACTGAACCAAATGAATAGAAACAAAATATTAAAAAAAAAATATATCAAAGACAACTGTTGAAACAAACGCAATTAAACAAATATGTTTGATATTGCAAATATTAAAAATAAACAATAATGATTTGTTTCGATATAAAATATGATTATTATCAAGACCTCAAAAGGAATATCTTTCTAAAGAAGTAAAATCAATGACAGACATTCACTTTGTTATAATGAATCGAGTTACGACATAAACATATTTTTTTTATGTAGAATGATGAATTGCTCCCATAAACCAGCTAATATTTATAGACATTTAATGAACTTCCATGGTAATTCATAGATGAACTGTACACATGTGGCGACTAATGATTTTAACAAACCAATTCGTAAATCTAATATATTTAAATGCAATAACAAATGTGTTCATCAATATCAGTTTTACAGTGATATGAGAAAGTAATTTAAAAAATAACTAACTGCAGTAGAATTGTTCCTAATTGCATCGAAAAAAAAATAATAGAAACAAAAAGTACGTCGAAGAATGGAAAGTTGTTTAAATATTTGACGTACGTTTTACGGAACGGCAAAAAAAATAACTATTACTAATCGCGCAGCAATGTTTGTGGAATATTTAAAAATATCATTCCTACATGGTTGTATATTTTAAAGAAGCCGAAACCGTATGTGACATTGAATAACCAGTGGCAAATTTTCTGTTTCGTATAACGAATACACGACGTATTTCTGTAAATTCCATTTCCTGCCTATTGAAAAACCGTGTATTTTTTTTTGTCGTTGTTCATGCCAAGGACGCGAGGCTGGTGTACGTATATATATATATCTCTGAATAGGGTCGGTCTCGTGACAACTGTATCGTCGGAATTGGATAGTTTTGACGGGAGGAAATTAAATGTAGTGTTATGTGCGTTACGTAATTGACGGGACTGCAGATAGACAAAGTAAAAGGGAACAGCGAACAGAATATATTGACAACGATAGAACTAATTTGTATCTAAAAATGTTTGCTTGTAATTAAATAAATCGATATTTAAACAATGCTAGACGCGTTCAGCAGATGCATACATGAATATGCTCAGAATGTAATCTTTCGGTTAATAATAGTGATGACATTAAGGAAAATAAATGCGTTGTTATTGACGCGCTGATCCCCACTTGCAAATCCTAATCCTCATCAGCAAAATGAAAATCCCCTATGTACATTTTAATCTCTAGCAGATATCAATTATCAATTCGATTTTCATTAATTATTATCAGATATAATTGAACATTAATTATATTTTTTCACTAAATTTTGACAATAAATATTAATACAAGAAACTTAAAATATTAATCTAAACATTATAATGAATGAAAAATGTAGTCTTTTAACAACATTATGAAAGCAATCAGCACACATTGTTATTAGGTAATAGGTTAATACAATTGTAATGCTAGGTTCATAAAATAACGGAAATCACAACGATTTACTACAACTGTTAAATTAATATCATTACTTGTGCAATAACTGTAAATAAAGATTTCTATAAAATTACTTATTAAAATACATAACTAATTTTGATGTGAATTTGTGAATGAATTTACTACTCAAGTTGTTCACTTATTATTGCAAAATCTAACATAATTATTATGTTTGTCACTTTTATTTTGTACGTAATAAGTAATAAATAGAAATATAAAGTTACACAATCCAATGTCATAATAAGATACTCGATACACGTATGTAATGATGAATTGTTGTCGCTTTTGACCTAACTTCAATTACTATCAATGTGCAGTGCGCATTAAACAAAGTGAGCAAAACAATTACACTATTTTGCGCTGCATTCATAAATGCTTTTAGTAGGTACAAAATAACATTCTAATTCATTTAATCTTGATAAAGAAATCGTACATTAACTATTTTCGACTGAAGAATTCCTGAAAAATGCCTCAGAGAACAGTGCCAAAGATATGTCAGCAAAGTTTACGATTAGTTGAACAGTTGTTAATGATATAAATTATATTTCTACTTCCCTATATTTTATTCTTATATATATCCTCTTTTAAGATAATTAGAAACTTTGTTGGATAATTAAATTTACATTATAGTTAAATGGATATTAAAAAATGTGGAATTATGAGTGGAACTTTTACTGTTTTCATACGTTTTTGTGCTACACATTTTATATAAATAACTTTAATTAGTTTAGAATTTAAAATTTGCTGTAATGCCTATTTTTTATTTGCACATATTAATTGGTCCTAATTTGGACAAACAACTTTCTGCTTATTAAACATTGATATAAATACAGGAATATTTCGATTAGTCCGGATTTGAAAATTTCAAAACAAACTAAATTTTAATTCATCAAAAAAAAAATGTAATTCTAAAGTTATACGATATGTAAGGGTCGTTTTATAATTTAGTCTTAGTGCCTAGGCCCTAGAGTATTTTTAATTACATATGAGGGGTTCCCAGTTATACTTCAATTAGTCCGATTTCGAACAGTCCTGGACATTGGCAGAACCAAATGTGTTCAACCTTTATATGAAGATTTTATTGACTTACTTCACCAAATGTAAATAATCATGCGTTAACTATAGGCATGTAAATGTACGTAAATTTAACGTTAAATCTGATTATTATTTACCAACGCTTTAGATGCAATTATGTAACCCAGTGCTAACAAATATACTATGACCCATAAACTGTTAAACGTAAATAACACAAATGTTTAGTACATTACTAGATAGGAGAAATGAAATATCAAGTTATAGCGTTAAATATTACAATATCGATAACCACCTCGTAAATAAAAACGCTAAATGTTATAAAATTGAGAAACATGGATGTACTACAAAGCTCTAATGTGTGCAATGTAGGTAATTCACAATACAGCGAAATTGCGTCATCAAATACCTTTCTACTTGTTGTTTGTTTTTTGTGTGTGTATGACGAGTTATATAAGAGCATCTTGTGATTCCATCAAGGCAGACACAAAAGACGTCGGCGATTTTTATGTGAAATATTCCCATCACTGGGACCACTAAATCTACATTGCATAGTACATCTAAGAGCTGGAAGAGAGCGCCGCTCGTAAATTGTTACGAAGTGCCCAGCAGATTCTGATAAAGATAAATTCAGAACCGCAGTAAGTACACTGGGTTTCTACAAGCCCAGAAATATAATTGGCATTGTTGATATAAATCGTTTATTCTTCAGCGGCGAGAACAGATTTTTATCGGACACGAGTCTTTGCAACATTTAAATTCCTCGCGTTTTCGGAATTTTAAACGATACCTTCTAAACAAAACAAAAAAAAAACTTTCCATCGTAAGAAACGAAACTGAAACCTGAACCGCCTCGCAATTATCATACGCAAACATTGAATGCAAATTTTAATTAAAGAAAAGAGAATAGTAGAACTGTTTTTCATTTCATTTCGTATTGAATTATTCAACACGACCGAAGAAGTAAGGCGTGAGACAAATCGGACAATTCAAAACGTAACGCCTTCACATGCAAATTCTGTATCCATTAAGTATTTTTGTTTAATTAATTAATTAATTAATTTTCAAAAAAAAGTAACACTAATAGATTAAAAATAGATAAAATACGAAAATAGTTGACTGATAAGATATTAACCAAACAAATTCAAGTAAATCTTGTGTTGTGTAATAGTTTTATTTAAATTTATAATTAAAAAAAACTAAAAGCCATCATTTAATACAATCTTAAGCATTAGTTAGTATAATTGTATTCATTATTATATTAAACATAAGCCGTTTAAAAGTTTTCAAGAGTCGTGATTCGGAAGTTTTAATAACCTTAGTTAAAACAGTGAAGATTCATTAAAATGCAGCTAAGCGAGTAGAAGTAGTTTTACTACATGCAACATCCAATACACTCAACGTTATTTTTTTCATAATATTTAATGAAGAACATTTCGAGATTCCAATTAAGAATTCCAATCTTATTTTCAACAATTTATTTCAATCATAATTGGTTTAAGTTTACAAATTCATGAAATTAATACATAAACAACAATAGAGATATATAAAATGTCGATGAGATTAAAAATTATTCGAAATTGAAATATTATCAGAATTATATGCAGAGCGCAATTTATAAACGCTTTTAAAAGGATACGGCTGATGCGGGCACTTATTGATTTAGAGATCACTCAGTCACTTATTACCATATTCCAGCATCGTCACTTTCAGGAAAGTAGGGCATATTCTCACGAGGGTTGTAAGAAGGAAGATATTATTATATTCAACTAATAGTGATAATAACGATATTGGTGAATATTACAAGCTTAAACATTTGTTATTTCTCAGAAACTTTAACTAATTAAATATAGTAAATTATAATTTAAATAAATTTTTTAAGAAATACTCGATTATTAAGAAGATTTTCAATGATTTGTATGAATTTCTATGTTATTATTTAACTTGCGTAACAAAAATCTATATCCAATAAAATCAATACACACAGGCAATTACAAAAAAAAAAGTGAATGAGAGAAAACAAAAAGAGAGAATCAATTGCATTATTCACAACGGGCATTCAAAAAACATGAACATTGGTACAACAGCAACAGCAAAAAAGAAGTGGATCACATACGCAGCTTTCATTCAATTCCAATGCATGCCGTTACACATTGCAATTTTTCACGTATCAACTTTTACTATATTACCATATTGCAATTGCAAAATTTCAACGCTGGAAATAATAAATACTTTTTGAAATTGTTAAGTGTTTTTGCTGTTATATTTTTGCGAAAAAATTTAATACCAAAAAGAAAAGAAAATTAAATTCACAAATATAAATATAAATAAAATGTTGTTGATATTGTAGCTGACCACCCCTGATATATAAATACAAATTACATGTATGATTTATCATTGAGAAGAACATTATTCTTGATAGGATTAAGTTACTGTTTAAGAAATAAATTTATTAAAAAGTATATTTAACACTGTGATATTTCAGTAGTTAAAATACTATTGCAGACAATAGTTCTTTGTATGTGTGTACGAGCATGTGTACAATACAATATGTTTATTATTTACTTTTGCATTTGTGTTTTCACGGTTCGGTGGAGATGTGTAGGTAATAGTAGACAGGCCGAAAACAAATATATTCAGATAATGCACATACTGTAAAATGGAATTTGAAAATGCTGTCGTCGGCCTCGACCTATTGCAGCTAATACGATTACTACCTAGTACAGGAGAAACATTGGTAACAATAGTAACGATATAAACATTCACTGGATGCAAAATGGAAGGTAAGAAATGATTTACTTGAATGAATATATTAATTATCGAGTTGAATGATATTTTTCCTGCAAACGCTTTTACTATTAACGTTTGCGGCAGATGAAGTATTTGAAAGTGCAAACAATACATTCCACTCCACGCATTTTCTGCCTATAATTATCCAAATTAGAAAACGTTTATCGCCAAACATATTTTCTACAAGAAGACTGATGAATGAGGTTTGTGTCTCTTTGTGCGACGTGGATCTAATGGTGCACATTAAGGGCCGTGGGCCGATGATGATAATCCCCGCGCGCGAATCATTACCCAAACAATCGCGCTGCCATATTTAATATCGCAGTGGAACTGACCACTTTAGATAATAATGTTTGATTGCCGTTGATAAGTCCCCCCTTTCCTTCTACGCATTCCCATGTTACCCAACCAAACCAACAAACAGATACACACAAAAATCGAGCAGAAGAATTGTTATCGTCGGTCACAGCTGATGAATATATTTCGCCGACACTTACAAGGAATATAATGGATTATATTCAGCTGCATATGGTGAATGTGGAACAACATGAACCACCGAAATTCGTACGTTTCTGTTTCCTTTGTTCCACTCGAAACGTTCGCTCGGTCGTTGCACTCGCGGATTTATTAATCTTCTTCCTTTATTAAACTTGTTAAGAAAAGAAAACAACAACAACAAAAAAAGTACGCGCCATACATTAATGAACGAAAATTAATGGCTTCCGTGCCAAATGGAACGCGATCGGTATGGTTTGCTGCGAAGAGTAGACGATATACTGAAGTGAAACCATAGCAGGACATCTTAATACCAGATTATTGGTTGCGTGCCGTACAAATACGCTGTAATTTAATTGGAAATTCTCTAATTAGATATGAAGAAAAAATAAAAGAAATCTAAATATTTCATTCTAATATGATCAATATTTAATAACAATTTAATTTCAATTATTTTTCATTTTCAACTTATTGACAATCATTAAGAGTTAATCTATAGATCAGAGAACTCGTTAATACGAGTATTTACTACCAACTTGACCCTCTAAGAGCTTTAGAAATAGCATTTCCACATTGTAAACTGCCTCAAGATCATCGAACTGTATAATGAAAAAAAAGTAGACTGTGAATGTTGCCCATCCCATTATTATTAATAAAATATTGAATAAAACTAAGAATAACTTATTTTAATCTCTATTGTAATCATATTTATGATACTATTAACAGATATGTGTTATTTCCTGTTTCCCGTTTTCGGGAAAAGCCATACAAATGTTAATTCGATTATGTCAAGATTCATACTGGTCCTATAGTCGTTAGTAATCTATTTAATTTTGTATATCATATGAAATCATCAATGAACAACCT
The DNA here is from genome assembly GCF_001412225.1 of Nicrophorus vespilloides. Taxonomy (NCBI): domain Eukaryota; kingdom Metazoa; phylum Arthropoda; class Insecta; order Coleoptera; family Silphidae; genus Nicrophorus; species Nicrophorus vespilloides. The sequence continues at coordinate 65,681 of NW_017095566.1, forward strand.
TTAACTTCATGTTGTAAATGAATAAATATCAAAATACATTGGTTTTTACCTCGAGAGATGATGATGACCTAAAAACCCAATTGAAGAGAAAAAATCGTTAATGCAGAAGTAGCTACATGAGTAAACACACTCGGAAGTTACGTCAAACTAAAAAAAAACAGAAGATAAATTTGGAAAGCTGGATAAACAAAATCCAGTAAAATTTTACGCAAAACAAACGAAGGAAAACACAAACATTTGCCCGGATGAATCTACATCCCCTTTATATGCTGTAAACGTAAATACATTAAAATTATTTTACAGTGAATACACAAAATATTGTATGTTACATCAGACTTTCAAAATAAACAGTAAACAACAATTATTTATAAATACTTTTTATAATGCAAAAATAAGTGCGAAGCGTTGAAAATGAAATTCCAAAAGTACAAGGTCAAATTGTTCTCAGCGACAAGAGGTAATTCGCTTTTCAGTTAAAGAAAGATTAGTTTTAAATTACAGTTTCAGACGTGACCTCTTTAATTGTTTTCTTATATAAATGAATTTCTCATGAGTTCAAAAATGTAATTGAATGATACATTCAAACACAATTCTTTGTGTAATAATTGCATTAATATATTTACATTCATAATAAATTTAAGGTTAATTGATGAATCGAACTTAGCTTAATTAGAATTTAATGGTATTCAAGTAGAAAAACTAAAAAATTCATTAATTTTTATAATATCGTAAATGCAATGGAAATAAACAATGTTAATTGAACTTGTTGAAATATTACTTTCAAATTGTTTTAAATTTAACAAACTTTGAAACAATTTATCAATATATGTAATATATACGTTTATCAAGTAAATCCTCTAACAAGATTCTCATGAACAAACACAGGATTTATCTATAAGCTCTTGGAAATTAATAAGATATATCCACCATTCAACAGTAGAGAATTCAATATCCTTTTTGCTTTCTTTTTTTATGTACTATTTTCTTCTTCGTATTACGTTTCAATTTTCAATTCGCTGCAGATAGGAGGACGATTGCTTTAATTCAATCGGGCACGGTGCCAATTTCTCATGAAAGCAGTGTCGGCAATTTTTAGAAACTATTTCTCCACACCTTACAATAATCATTTTACTTTTCATAAATGTTTATATTCTAAAATCTATTTTTATATTATGTTCACATCACTTTATTTTCTAATAATACATTTCTTGTACTATTTTTAATTCTATAGCTAAAATGGAAATAATTAGAAGATGAATGCAAATGAATCTTCAGAATGACAGTCGGGAAGTTATCTGAAGACCTTGACCTGAATGAGGCCGTTCTTTCTGAAGGTTCTAGAAAAAATCGATTTCTGTAAAAATAGAGCAACTTTACAATTATTACAAATTACATAACGTTAAACTTGTGTGTGATATAAAAATGACTCAATAGTTTACTAACATTATGACTTTTCATAATTAACAAATATTTTCTGAAATGTTTGTCTATTTGATACAAATATTTGTTACATAATTGAATCACACTGACGTGATTTCAAATATTTTGAATTCGTCATGATTCATATAAATGAATTTAATAATAAAACGAATAATCGCAAATAATTAAAAACTTTACATTGATTGCATTTCGATTGGATATCATTGGAGCATTCCAGGATGCAAATTACGAGTGCATCGTACGCAAATAGCAGTTTTATTAATCAAAAACCTATACACGATAAATTGTGTCTTGTACGAGCCACATCAATAATCATGTACGTGAATTCCTTTCAATGAAATAAGTAATCCTTTGACCGGTTTCTTTAAGCCACGTAAGTTAAACTACTTCACAAAGGGCCAACGTTAATATCACGCAATGTCCAGAAATTTTATACAATGAAGTACAAGAAATATATATTTGTAATGTTATTTCGACTACATCAATTCTTTTACGCATTTCGTGTAGGAGAAAAACAAAGCAAGTATATCTGTGAGGCTAATTTCTTCTGAGCGTTGTTGTTGAGTCACCGGCTCAAATGCGGGCGCTTTACAAAAGCCTGTGTGATTAATGCTAAATAAACTATAAATATGGTAATGTCTCATTAATACGCAACGCCATGTACTGTGTATTCACTGGACGTTATAATTATGTACGTTCTTTTTAGGTAATTATTTTTATATATCGTAATTGCTCATTTACACTATGATAAAAAGAATTTTATAAATTATTTCTACAAAGTATCTTAAACTAAATTTAAAAAAAAAGGTGTCCAAGAAATAGTTGTATATAATAACATAACGTGCAAAATAACATGATTGAAAAAATCCATGCTGTGCACTACATTTTGTCAGGTCTATTGCATTCCTCGCAAATGATTGAACTTTCTATACTGTTACAAATTTTCAATGGACAATCATTTTATTAATCCATCCTTTAGAAATTTTGATCTGTGATAGTTGATAATTTGTGCAGATTTATTAAACTAAGTAAATAATTTATGAAAATAATCATTTTTGTTTGATGAAATAGGAAATTTTCATTCAAATGAATCTCTCTATTGTTTCGCAACTGAAAACAATGGACACAGTGTACGATTATATTTTTTTTTGAATCGTCGTCCGGATGCAGAGAAGACTCAATTTTGGATCAGCATATGACATCACATTATTAATCATCGCGTTATTCTCGAAACAAATTGAAGAAAGCTAGTGGGAAATCCCACTGCGAGAGACAATGTTTTTGAACTCCAGTGCATCAAAACAAACGATCATCAATGCGAGAGGATTATGGATTGTTGTGCGGACGACAAAAGATTCATTTTCCCAGATATATGTGTGTGCCGACAGAACATCGACAATTCCAAATAGAAAAGGTCACCGTTATCATCAGGATAATAGTGCTGCACACATTCATGTTTGATTGAAGCGTTCGTATCGAACTTCTGAAAACTGCTTAATCTAATCTAGAAAGCAATTAATTTATTTGTTCAATGGTTCACCTCGAAACAATACGCAAATATATTAGATATTCAAAGGAAATTTTTTTGAACACAATTTGCATAAAATATGCTTAAGGTCAACCTACTATCGGGTAATTTAAATAATGCATCACAATGTAGTTTACAACAATCACAATGTTTTAATATAATTATGTTGTTTTAGGAACAATATAGATAATTGGAACGACTTAAAGTAATCTTAATAGATATGTAAATGATAATGTTGTCTTGCACATCTTTTTAATAAATAGAACATTTAAATGTTTGATGTTTGGTAAAGTTATAAAACTTTTAACTGTCAGTAAGAATGGATGAGTTTTCAACGTGGGGCATGCTAAAACGGAGACTATTTGGTGGGAAAATAATTGCTGCTGCACCTATTAAAAGAATAAACAAGGTTGGAATACGTATGAAATTTGAAAGGAATCATATTTTAAGTATTTTATTCTTATTTATACACGCAAAAGATGGATTTTAGAGATGAGTCATAAGCTTAAATAACAGTCAGAGATTAAATTCCTCATATCTATGTCGATGATGTAAAATAAGGTAAGGGAATAAGATTCATCGTGCATCAATCAAGTTGGACGTAATATCGATTCAACGTGCACTAAAAGGGGGGTGTAACGAGCAATACATAAACACAGTTATGGGTATCAAGCGAAAATAACTTCCACGTACGGTAAATTTAGCCGGTCTCGCGTATTCGAGTTGCAAAGCGTTACCAAATACGTAGGAATGGTAAGCGAAAGGAACCAACGAAATGTTCCCACGTTTTGGAAATAAATAAGCAAATTGAAACGATTCCAATTTCCTTTCCATATCCAATGGTTGCATTCAGATTTCCGATGTGTGTGATACGAAATAGATGGTGGTGCTCCTACAGGTGCCCATCAGGATCGTCCTTGGTGGACGGACATCTACTACAAACTTACCTACCCCACATACCATCATCATCATCACAAAGTGGGCGTACGTATCTCTCGTCCGTGCATTCCTCTCCGCTTCCCCAGCGCTTAACTCTAACTTAATTCTAATAAGCCGGACTTAATCCACTAATAACATGGAACGATTTCGCACTCACCTTGCGTGAAACAGGAAAATCAAGAATGTCGTGGCTAGTGGGGAAACAAAATCCGTGTAAATGGGTAATCCAAAATATTGCGTAACACTATCAGTTATAAACACTATGAACCAGACGCACGGTGTCCTCGATGATCACTAATCGCAAAGGAAATGGAAACTGTTTCGTTTCGGGTCTTCCAAGTGGATTGGATTTATTTGATGAGCAAAGCGTACATTTTACGTACGTTAACTGCCAGCAACTACCTGTCTCTGTCGACGACAGACTCAATGTACGACGCAAGCCGTGGAATCTGAGAGTGAGGGAGAATTTCTAGTTCTTCCTCACGACGACGTTGCATTATTGACAAGTCGCCACCAGTCAACATTCGAAATTCTCGACATTTTTTTTTTGAATACATAGGCAACCAATTTTACAAAAAGACTACATTCGAATTGGATTATCTTTATTATTTCTATTTGATATTTTGATAACTTCTTATTAACAACAATGTTCTTTACATATGTATTGCATGAATTACTATGCATTAACTTTCAACTTTGTACATTGGTCACTAATTCCATCACTAATCTCGCTATAGGAAAATTTGAAATATCCAATATTAGAAAACAAATCAGAAACTACAACATTCAATATTTTTTTGTAATCTTGTTAATTTTATATTTGTTAAGTATACAGTGGAACCTCGCTTAACGAGCATTTCTCAAAATGAATTCTATGAAAAATGACTCGCTTAACGAGCGACGTTTTGCGTAACGAGTGACGATGAGAAGAGAAGTCCCGGATTGCGCGCCTGCTACTTTATATTATGTGTATTTTTGAATATGTTTCACTATACGAGTTAAAAACCGCAAATTTTGGAATGGAATAAACTCGTTAATCGAGGTTACACTGTATTGATATACTTTAAAAGCATGTGTAACATATACGAATATTTTCTTTACTAAACTTTGGATGTTATTAAACAAGATTTTCAAATATTAATTATAAAGTAAAGATCAATATGAACAAACTATGCGATTGTTCATAATGAAAACAAATAAAATGTAATGAAGACATTAAAATTGCAAAAAAAAGTATATTGAAATATAAATGTTTATTATATAAATAATAAATTACATTACTTCGGTTTGGCTAAAGTGAACAAAATGTAAATACTATGGACGGTCATTCCTAAGATGAGTAAGATCTGGAACTGGTACAACATTTTATCTTTCGCTCCGCCTTTTAAATACACCGGTAAGTTGTTATCAATTTGGAATTTCTTCTGCTTAACGAGCATTTCGCAAAATGAATTGTAAGTAAAATGACTCGCTTAACGAGCGACGTTTCGCATAACAAGTGACGATGAGAAGGGAAGTCCCAGATTGCGCGCCTGCTACTTCATATTATGTGTATTTTTGAATATGTTTCACTATACGAGTAAAAAAACAGGAAATTTTGGAATGGAGTAAACTCGTTAAGCGAGGTTCCACTGTATTGATGTACTTTAAAGACATGTATAACATATACGAATATTTTCTTTACTAAACTTTGGATCTTATTAAACAAGATTTTCAAATATTAATTATAAAGTAACTATGCGATTGTTCATAATGAAAACAAATAAAATGTAATGAAGACATTAAAATTGCAAAAAAAAAAGTATGTTGAAATATAAATGTTTATTATGTAAATAATAAATTACATTACTTCGGTTTGGCTAAAGTGAACAAAATGTAAATACTATCGACGGTCATTCCTAAGATGAGTAAGATCGAGAACTGGTACAACATTTTATCTTTCGCTCCGCCTTTTAAATACACCGGCAAGTTGTTATCAATTTGGAATTTCTTCTGCTTCTCTTTGATGCGCGCAAATCCTTTCGGTACAATCTCATTGCAGCCCTGCAATGGTGCTGATCTGCTTATATTTCTTACAATAAGGCTCGTCGCTCTTTTCACTGCATTCATTTCGTTATCGAATAATTTGTTTCGACATTTATTACAAAAACAACAAAAAACGCTGACCACAGATATCTTTAATTTGTAAAAATCTATAAAATATTAATACAAATGTTAATATTTATTAGATTTTTAATATATATATATGTAAGAAAATTGAAACGAATTAAGTTGGACGGAATAAATTTAATGTTTGAAAGAGAAATAAGCATATTATGATTACGTATACACATAATTTAAATGTGGTGATTTTCAATTTTGTACATTGGTATTGGTCATATGGTTACAATGCAATCGAAGGTAATTAAGCATAACCTAAAAAAATAAATAATTGAGTGTCATCTCAACTAGTTTAAAGAACACTTTTTAAATTAAAACTTACGAAAATGACTCTATACCATTTCGGAAACTGTGTTGCTTTAATCTACGTTCCATATTACCTGACTTATAAGTATTCTGGACTGTGAGTATACATTTTTATTATACATTTGTAGGGTTCTAATTTACTTAATTCTAGTTCAGAATATGGGGCATTCTGGAAATGCATACAAGCAGGAATGATATACATGTTTACACAGTTATGTAAAATGTTGGTGTTGGCCACATTCTTTCCAGATAATGATGCAGACATTGGAAGTGATCTGTTAGGGGTATGGATAATCTTTATGACTTGTGTATTACAATGATGTAATTGGATTTAATTTACAGGAATTTTTGAAGGCTACTGTAGATATTGCTGATTTGGTTGGATTATATTTTGTACTCTCGGGAATACCTGGTAAAGGTCACAGTAAAGTTCTGACTGCAGGTATTGGATGGGCCACTGCTGAAGTTATTCTTTCTAGAGCTCTTCTACTGTGGGTTGGTGCCAGAGGTGCTGAATTTGATTGGAAGTACATACAGAAATGTTTAGAGTCAAACATTTTCCTGATTCAGCACATATCTTCAGCTACACTAATTTGGTTGTGGTCCAGGCATGATTTGAAAACAAACCTCAAGCCTATTGTAACAGCATTGCTGATCTTTACTGCCTACAAGGGATTAATGTTGGATATCCTATTAAAAGTTTTAATGACTGGCCCATGGATGATGCTTGTAATTAAAGCATTAGTAACTTTGGCTACTGGAGGCTTCACTTTGACTATCTACGCTGGCCTTGCTCAAGCAATTGGAATATTCTAAGTTATTTATTATGTAATTTCTGTGAAACACATACATGTTTAATTGTACAATTATAAACAGTACCTAAATTACCATTGGTTTATTTCATTAAATAAGTAACATTTAAAAATATAATAATTCATATGTATAGGAAGGAAATAATACAAACATCTTTTTTTTTAACATTCAAGTATATGAACATACGAAATTACGATCCAGCACTAAAATATTGAGAAAAGTATTTCATCCCAAATGATCAACTGAATTAGACTACGATCTGCAGAAGTCGTTCTACAAAAATAATATTTGTATTATCCTACAAAAAAAAAAAACAACTTCACATTTTTTTATATCGCGGAGAAAAACCTATTTAAGATGTCGTACAACCCGTTGGATCATCGTTGTTATCATCGGACTCTGGTTCAGAGGTGTGCTCGTGCTCCGAACTGGAACTGCTGCTGGATGAATTATCCGTAATCGCATCTAAATTTGAGTTCTCCATTGCGAAGTGAAAAACACGCTGAAACAAGTTAACCATCAACTTACAAATTTAACCATTTTTCTCTTCATAACTCAAATTAATTGAACTTGTGACAAAACAATAATTAACAAAAAAAAATGTTAATCCAGCAAAATAATATACTTCTAATTACATTGCTTACTCTGAGCTGATCGTTTCCACTTAACTGACGCCAAAGCATCCATAAGATTTGAGTATCGTCTAAATCCGATGTCATTGGTCCCAAAGCTCTCGCTTTAATATTATTTTTAACAGCTTTGGAAAGACCGACCAATGCTGGTTCTTGTTCGAACGATGGAACCCACACTTTGACGTCCCAATCTAAACCACTTGTACATAAGAATGGCAATTGTGGATGTGGTTCTAAACAATTAACCTGTATATTAAAGAAAGCACGAATCATTATTTTTGTTTTCTATATGAATAATAGTGTGAACAACATACAACACCACTATCATCTGCAAAAAGCCATTGGACGATTGCTTCAGTATCTCTTTCCCAGAAAAATATATTTCCACAATCCGATCCACTTATAATATATTCCGATTTTGGCCCAAAGAAATTGACACCTTTAATGGTAGCACCATTCCGATGTCCTTGGTACTGATGTATGAATTCGTGAGTATTACTGTTCACATCAAATAAGTAAATATCTGCATCGTTATAAGAAGCTAGAATTTCGGAACCGTTATGATTATATACTGCACATGTTACGTGCAACGATCGATTTTTCTGTGTAAATTTCTAGAAAAAATAAATATTACTATGAATCATTTCAATGTTCTTATGTCCATCTACCTTAAATGGATGATAACTTTTAAGTAAATGAGTATTACTGCAACGTCTGTGATCGTAACTGCGGACCATATAATCTCTGCCTGCTACGCAAAATTCATTTCCATTCAACGGATGACCACTCACACTGTACAATGCGACTTTGTGTTCATCGTTCTTTACACACAGCATTCTATAAAATAGTTAACAATACAATCTTATAATGTTTCCAAAAGTAGACTATTTCTAGAACTTGTTTAATAAACAATTTTAAAATGTTATATAATCGATTTATTCTTACCTATCAGGTTTTTCAACACGCAAATCGTGCCTCAAAATGAATCCGTCTTCACCGACAGATATAACAACCTGAGGTTGATCCTGAAGAACAGCTACTTTATGGCAAGGTCCTACATGTGAGCCTAATTTCCTAACACTCCTTAATCCCTCTTGAGCAGATACTTGCGCATAACGAACCTGTCCATCTCTAGCGCAAGTGACTATATGTAAATCACCAGTAAGTGGTAAAAATTTGCTTTGGAAAACATTTCCTCTATGCTTTGTATCATATGACAAGAGCTCATTGCCATTTTTCCAATCCCACAAAACAACTTTAAGATCATCTGAGCCACTGGCTAGCAGTTCACCATTCGGGTGAAAATTCAAACTGTTGACACATCCTTCATGTTTCTCTAGTTTATATATTAACTCGAGTCTCTGTACACAATGCAATGATCCATAACATCTTCTTTGAAACAGCTGAGAAGACTGTTTTTTAGCACTAAAACCTAACAAAAAATCACATCACATTCATTCAGATATTTCCTTTGCATTTCTTACCTAATTGTCTGTTTACTACTTCTGGTACAATGAACCAATTATGTTTGGGTTTGGCTTTTCTCAAAACTGGATGTTCTTCATCAGATTCATCATTATACTCATGTACATTATAATCTGTTGGAGAAATTGGACTTATGTGACTCATTTGGGAGTTGTCAGAAGCATAAGATTCTTCTAAATCAACAGAAGGTTCCCTAAAACCTACGTCCTCATTGGCACTACAAATTCAAAAAAAAAGTGTTTTGTTTTATTTTTTCTATCTATATCTTATCATTGCACTCTTGATAAAATAAATACCTTTCAGCATTACTCGATTCATCATCAGCAGTAGGTTTCCTGTAGTTTCTCGTCCTGGTGTTTCTTGATGTGTTACAGTTATCATTGGAACTGGTACCGGGCTCACAATTGTTCTCCTCATCTGAGTGCTCTGAAGTGTCAGTCTTTAATCGTTTGGCATTTGCATTATGTTCTTGCTCGACATCAATGTTATTAGGATCATTTGCGTTTTCACCATCTGACACATTGCTGTTTTCTTCCATATTTGATTATTTTTAATAGGTTTTATTCTAAAAATAAGTTGTAACGACGTAAAACGTTCGCAAATGTTCAATTCGCAAACTGATGAAGGGTTTCAAGGATTGTCGACTGTTTAACGGTTTTCTTACATATCACGAACATACACTAACACACTATATTTCCATTAATCATAATATTATTTTTTAGAAATGTATTGCAAGTATTTTCGTTGTTCAGTTGTCTGTCATCCGTCAGCTGTTCATTCTCTTGGCCGAAATCACATCAGGTTATACTGGATGCATACACAATTTCTCATGCTTTTACCACATATTCATTTGCTAATAAAATAAAATGATGCAATTGTATTTAATATGTAGATACTGGCAGCTGCCTTACAACTTTAATGATATTTAATTTAAAAAATTATTAATTTACTTTAAATTTTGAAGAAATAACGGTTAAATATTAAAAATAATCATTACATTCATTAAATCAATTTGATTTATTTATTAAAGAATATATATTAATATAATATCTTTCATGCTACATTGGTTGCCTAAAAATACTTTGCCTGGAATTATATGAAAAACTCTAGTAATCGCTGCAAAGCTTTATGATACAAATATACAAGGAATACACATATTTATTAATGCAACAATTGTCGTAATTTGTAGATAGATTATATAATTGTACAAATATACAGTGACGTACCAATTGGGGTATCTATATATAAATTACGACAAAAACTAAATTTGTCTGGCTTTAAAATTCAAATCTATTTGGGTTCTTCAAATACAACTTTTTTTGGGACTTCAAAACTTAATGTTATATTAATAGACTTTTCTTTTTGTTGGAAAACTATACTTTTTCTATGATTACAAACAAAAGTTCTTCGCGCTAAAACAAGTTATGAACTGTTAATACTCAATTAACGGTATATGGTGTGTATACAGTTTGAAATTAAATTAAACTGAGTTCATTCATTCATCAAGTGTAATCCACTTTACAGCTTACAAATTAATTTAATTTTAGGATAAAAACGATGTTAGGTTGGGTTTAAATAAATAATAATACAAATAAGTATGAATCCATTTCTTTAATGAAAATAATGTACATGTTATTGCCTAGACCGCTAAATATATTACACTTCAGAATAGGGTCTTAATACATATTCGCATAGTTATACTAAATTATCAGAATCGATAAATTAGAGTCGTAAAGGACTTCACTTGCGCTCGTAATACATTTTTTTTACCATTTTTTTTTACCTATAAGACATATACACTACACACATATACCTAAACGCGTTAATCTACTCTATTGGAAGTTTTTTTTTACTCATTTCTCCATGAAATATCCTTATCAACATTGAACATAAAATCGTATAGACTAAACATGTTTAATTGTAGTTTTTTTTTGTATCTTTACAATGTAGCTCAAATTTTAAAATTCATTAAAAATCTAACTCTATGTTTATTTTTTTCACATGATATGACGTAGATTGTTTAATAAAATAGAACGTCCACAGTACTAACACAAAGAATATTCTAAGACTGTACAGATATTCATTTCTGATATAAAGATATGTATTTATAAGTATATTATACTGTGAACGGTGTTACACAAATAATGGTTCGGTTCGGCACAAAAAGAAGAATCTGTAATGTGCAGAAACAAAGGTCGCATATGAAATGAAACATGTAAAGATCGGAATTGAATTTTTGCATATTACAATTGTTTTTTGTTTTTGTTTTTTTGTACACCTGAGGTTCGAAATTATTAACATGTTTCAAGTCATAAGCTTTGATGATTTATATTAATGTAGTAAGAAAATTAAAATATAATGTGAGTGTAAAATCATACAAGTGTTTGCGTGTATATTGTATATACTTTTTGTTGCTTTCGGAAATAAAATCGTGGGACCCTATTCTTTTATACTATAACACTTCAGGTCTATAAACAAATATACATCAGTCTAAGGAATACAAAAAAAAATAGAAATAAAATTATAATAATTAAATGATTAAATAATTAATTACAATCTCGACTTTGCTGCAACAACAACAATTTCAAATAGATTAGGAACTTTTTAAAGATTTCTATATTGGTCCATCTTTCTTCTTCTTTTAATCGAACCAAAGTTGAACGGAAAAATAAAATAAATTCGATCAATTTAAATGTATGTACACTGATTACAAGACAATTAAAATAATAATTAATGCAAATTCCATTCAATATATATATACATATGTATGTATATATGTATATGTATATATAGTAAATATACTAAAGAAATTCCTAGCGATTATACCTAATATATAATATATATTCCGTATAACATTTATGTGATAACTATCTACAATATGATATACAATAATTTTACAAGTGACAGACATTCAAATATATTATTATGAGACCCTGCTTAACAAATGACTGTCGCTTGCCTATAATTCTCAAATAACAAATATCTTATTCTTCGTTCTTCATATTTATTAAATAAGCAGTGTTGTTTCACAGCTCCGAAACAACAAATAAATAACTTAGAAAATAATGAATCTTGTTCGAGGAGCTGCAAAACAATTTGTTATTTAGCTAGTATACGGCCTAGATGTGTATAAAGTTGTATACATATATGAATTATATAGTACTATGTACACGCGGAATATATAATCGATTGAATCAAATAAAATTTCATACTCTATACAAATAAAAACTATAAAACTTACCAAAAACAAACAAAAAAAGAAACTGCTTATTTGGCATAATACACATATAAATATATATAATAATAATAATAATTCATGAAACAGTCGAAAAAATATATAAATTCTTATTAGTTCTTTTTCTTTCGTTTAATATTTATTTATACAGAAATAGGAACTTTTTTTAAAAGTGGAAGACTGCTTTCAAAGTGTCTCTGCGGTTTGGAATTTGATTCGAGTGGAATCCATAAAAATAATTGGACCTGTGCTCAAATAAAAATCCTTTCAAAACTAAATAGATTTTCGACTGAGATCCGATTTATACCATCGAGAATACTGATTGAGATGCCTTCTATCTTTCCTGCTGCTGCTAGAGCCATTGTTGTTTTGTTTCTCTCCGTATGAATTACAATATATAATTAAACAAATACTTGACGTATATTACTAATATTCACTTTGTACAAAAAGAAAAAAAAGAAATAATAATAATAATAAAGAATCGACAAAAGAAGAAATAATTAAACATATTACATAACATATATTTAACCGGGAAATATGATTAAGTTCATTGCACAACACTTAAAAAAGTAATTAATAGTAGAGGGTGTTTTTTTTTTAGTCGATATAATGGTCAGCGAAGAAATTGACGTGAGGTCATTCCTGTTTAACCATCATGTTCGGATTAAAATTGTGTCCGCTGGAGGTTACTAAGGAAAGCGGGCTAGTGGCTAGTGAATTTATTGCGAACATGGCACCGTTCGAGTTACCTACAGATACGGGTGAACCCATGGCTGCAGAAGGTGGATTGATTCTTTTCTCTTTTTGTCTCCTGTTGCAGAACCAAACCCGCACGACTTCCTTTTCCATGCAGAGACCGTCGGCCAACATGGTTATCTCCTCGGAGGTCGGTTTCGGGTTCTGGATGAAGGCTTTTTCGAGAGCAACACGGACACTTGTTTCGATGGAAGTGCGCTTCTTGCGGCGCCTGCCAATTGCTTCTGGAGTAGTCATCGGGTTGCTCAGTGCTCCTGGATTTGTTAGAGTACTGTCAGCATCTTCGAGCCACTTCTGCAGCAACGGCTTCAGCTTGCACATGTTTTTGAAGCTAAGGTTGAGCGCTTCGAAACGAGATATAGTCGTTTGAGAGAAATCGTTTCCATATAATTTTCCCATCGCTAATCCGACGTCGCCCTGAGTGAAACCTAACTTTATCCGTCTCTGCTTGAATGTCTTGGCAAACTGTTCGAGCTCCTCCAAGTCTGTGGTTTCTTCGGGACTAGGTTCGAGGAGACGCGATTGTGTTTTCATGTGCTGCGGAGTTAAGCCTCCGGAACTTGGGGTGCTCGGCGTAAGCAGACTTGCCGGTATGTGCGCGTTATTTGGAGGGGTGGTCTGTGTTTGCGGGGCTTGTCCATTTGATGGAATACTGGTGTTGTGCTGGTTAGAATTTTGGTGCTGTTGCTGATGCTGTTGTTGTTGTTGCTGCGCTTTCTGAAGTTGCTGCAGCTGTTGGGCGGCTTGGGCGATCTGTTTACAAAAACAAGACACGATTACTCATATGTAGAAAAAAAAAGTTAAAAATTTAATATGTTGGGAAATCATAAAGCTATTACACATGCAAACATGACATTAGAAACTCTCTTACGCAATTACATAATTGCCATATACAAATGAAGCTCTGAGATGAAATAAATAAACGCGCAGCCATTAAAAAGAAAGAAATGAAAAAAAAATTAGTAAAGAATAAAAATGAAAAAAATAATAAATAATAAAAATGAAACAGAAATAAAAGAAAAAACGTGTGATGGAAAGATTTTCGTGCGTTGAGGCTTGAATTTAAGCGCATCCACGCACCTGCATTGTGTGCTGAGGTCTAGCTGGCATACTTGGACGTGAAAAACCTTGCAGAAACCCCTTTAAATACCACCACCAAATTAAAAACGAATTCACGTTTTTTTTTCATTTCAATACAAACATACTGATATCGTGACAGCACTACATGGATATAATTGTAAAATAAACTAACCTGATTTTGCAAGAAGAATTGAGTGTTGAGTTGATTTCCATGGCCTTGTTGAAGCATGGCGAGTTGTTGTAATTGCTGCAAACTGGGTGGGTTTTGGAAGGCTTGCAATCCGCTCAACATCAAAGGATTGCCCAGAAGTCCTCCTAAACCGCTGAGCGCGGCCAAAGTCGCACCGACACCTGGACTCGAACTTGTGACCTGCGAATTAGGAGACGACCTATTTACCATTTCATTTTCACTCGTCACCTGCAAAGCAAGTCAATCAAACATTAAATTTCCCTTCGAACTTAATAAATCCGAGTTTTATTAAATTTCTCACAAATATTTACAAGCTAATCAAACAATCGGGACGCATCCCTTGGGGTGCTCAAGTAAATTGTTCTTTTGAAAAAACATTTGTTTTCTTCTGATATATATAAATCTGAAAGTTTAGTGCCTCATGTTGTATGTACAGACGGGCCCCTCCCCCCCTTCAAAAAGTTAAAATGTTTAAATTCTTCAGGGAAAACATCCCCCTCAGTTCTTTGATTTAATCGCGTTTGTAATAGACAATCATTGGCTCTGATATTACGACGCAATATTGATTTATCGACTTACCAAGTTTAAAGCCCCATCTCTATCCGAATCCATCGAATCGTCGTCGTGCCTTGATGATATTTGGTGGTCACTGTTAATGCTTTGCTCGTCACCGCTCAGGTCACCGTTCGCATCACCATCTAAACATATAATAAGAATAAGTTAAAACAATTCACAGAGTAAATACTAATAAATATATCGGCCAATAAATATTACAACAATAACAGTTTTTATGATACATTTTAATATTTCATTATGCATTTCATAACGATTGTGGAAACACAATTGTATCGCTCTGCGCGCCATGATAATAATAGCAACAGTCGTAATGGCGATGTATGGAATTTAAAAAAAAAAAAGGGGTTGAAGTCAAGCGATTGAAGTTTGATTGGCTGGAGCCTGTTTTTTTGATGAAGGGGACGCTCGCCCTAACCCGATATAGAGATTACAATAATGTCGGACATGGCAGAGCATCGATCAAAAGCGAACAACGTAGAAAACAGAACGTTAATACAAATTATGGCAAGAGATAGTTTGAATTTCAAATTCGAAAAAGCTTTCTTTTTATTGCTGAGAATCAGCGAGCAACAGTTTTCGATGCTGTGAATTTGAATATTGGCGAGGGTGGCTCATATTGATTCGCGAAAAATGACCATAGTATTCTATTCACGCTCTCTCTCTCTCTCCATGTGTATGCAGAAAAGGGAAAAAAATCAAACCCTGTTTTACATATATTCAGAAGCAAATTCTTCATCCAGAACTATTTAAATGCTGCGAGGGATCTGAATATGGGCTGTTTTATATTCAATCTGAGTATGCGAGTTCGATTTTACAAATACTGTAAAGTTGATCTAGAGGAAAATCCTCTCGCTTTGCATTCGTGAACGCCAGTAGGTTTTCTGATTTATTTCACCGGTTTCTTCCATATCGCTTCTCTCTTCCTTAGTTACACGATTGTTCTCGCTTTGTATTTAATTGGGAATAAACTGTGAATGGTTTTGTGATGGACGCTTTCGTGTTAAGTCTTGCATAGTGAGTGATAAGGGAGGTAATCGGGAGGGTGAATATAAAAAAAAATAAACACGCGATAGAAATTTCACACCAACTGAATTTTTATATTTAGGGATGCAGCGGTCACTTGAGTCATGAGCATGGACCGTGAAAATAGCTATGCATCCTTTTTACCCGGTCAATATTGTGTCCTGCAAATATCGAATGGCGTCTGGCGCAAAATAACATTTCACGTACACTATACAAGGCGAGTCCGCATTGTGTGTTGTATGTAATACGCTTTTTTTTTATATTTTATTTTCAATCAATCATGTCACCGAAGGGTCGGACGTCGGGGGTGCATTTGGACGCGGTCGAAAGGGTGTAAAAGTGTAGTTAAAAGAATGAAATTCGATGTTAATCCGTGAAATATGCAGCAATCGATTATTTGTGGCCATATGCCTGAAAGGGGACGGCTGTGATTTATCCTTGAACGATATTAAGAAGGGATTAAATCAATTAACATATTTAAGAAGCAACAAGCGTTGGCACGCGACCTCATCATCAACCCTTCAGGGGGTCGGGACGCGTGTCCCGTCTTAGTGTGAATAGAAGAGGAAAAGGGGTCCGCTTTTTAATATATTTGTAATATTTCCTTTGGGGACGTTTTATTGCGACAAAATGCATCCTTCCTCGTCATTATCATTGCGGCTGAGTAATAAGGGAAGTTCCGAGCTTGAGATTCAGAGTGATGCTATTATAAAATTATCAAGCATGATTTCGGTGGGAATGTCTGAAAACTGGGCTCCTCGCTTAAGAACAAAGCAGCGCATTAACGAGAGTGGCTTGGAAATAAAACGGCCAAAAACTATGGAATACTAATAATCATAATAATAATGAAATCATTATTAACGAGAACAGTAGCTGATATTTTTCTTTTTGCCATTATATTTTACCCTTTAATTTGAGCCCGCAGCCGCAACTTGTCTTCGCCGTCATTATTCAATTTTACGACTAGAAAAAGTCATGTTTAATAATGCCATGTCCTTTATACCTCTACATATATAAGTGTGTATATGTATTGGCCTCAATTAGGGTTTCGAGTAAAAAATAATCATAATAATAATGAAGAGGTTCTTACCATCGTGTGAAGGCGGCGTTGAAGGAGTCTTGTCCATGCGATTCAGCGTCCGCTGATGATCACCTATAAATAAATAAAACTGTTATCAGGGGACGTCCTTTTCCCTTCCACTCGTTTTTTCTTCCTCTTCTTATTTCTTTCTTTTCTTTTTTCCGTAAAGTAGGATATATGCAAAAGCTTCTTTTCGCCAAGGGGTCGAGGGAAAATAATAGCCTGGGGTCACCGTTCCTCGGGGACCCATATATCCTCAATACGGCCGCCTTAATTTAAATTTGGCCACCCCCTAAAGGCAAACACCTCGCCCAAAACGACGAAATTAAAAACCACTGCCAATCCACAAATCCAGTTATGCCACAGCTGCAGTTCTTGCGGTTTTCTTTGACATTTGCATGGACACACCGCACACGGTCATCCATATTTTATGGATCGCGTGCCTCCCCCGTATCTGAATATGAATATGTCTAGTGTATGAATCTTTAAAACTTCATCTAGCGCATGCATTTTCGATTCGGCCTCGTCTTTTTTACCCGCCCATTCGATATGCAATTACAACAAAACAAAAAAAAGCGTAGAAAACTTAAAGCCGACGTTACACAATCAATAATTCAATTCTAATCACACACACGCATCCATAATTAGAGTAAAGGTGATTATGCTCTCGTATAAATAGCGTTCAAGCCATGATGAGTAATGTTTATTGAATGTATGTATCCTCTATTTCTTTATTATCTCGCAACAGATGAATTCCATCGAGATAATATTGTATTGAAATTAATATCATAAAATATATTACACGCATTACAATAAATTTAAATCATTTTAAGTAAATTTTCATAATCATAAAACGCCAAGCGAAGCGAAATATCTAGTACTTGATGTTTCAATGTACAACTATGTATGGAAATGTATTGAATAAATAATGAACGAGTCCTAATCAAATTTAATTGAAATTAAGTCATTGAGTATTATAGTTTTTTTTATTTCTAAGTAAGTTTCAATTTATTAAACATTATTTTAGAAATAATAAAAAGTACAAAACTCTCATCACAATATCGCTTTATCTCGTTTGATTGTGACGATATTTTTTTTTGTAATCTTCCTTAGATAATCGGGCTTCGCCCTTCCCAATTTTTCGACACGTAGAAATAATTGAAATCGTTTCTGGAATAATAATAATTTCATTACAAAATAATAAAGTAATCATTTTGCTTATAGATTATAAATAATTTTGATCAATGATAATAACAGTTTTTTTTTTTAAATTTCTCTCCAAATATATTAGTCAAGTTGCTGATATTCTTATTACGGCAATATGATTAAAGATCATTTTAAAAATACATTTATAAATGTGATTACTTTATAAATACAACGCATTTGAGAGTATTGGGTGGATGAGTTAATGAATTATGGTAATAAGACTTCTGTGGCGTGGGTATTTAGGGTATTTAAAAAATTTCAATTGCAAATTATTTTCGAAGGAAAATTAAAAAAAAAAAAATACTCGCCAAGGGGTTAATAATTATTAGTATAATTAGGATTGTGCATATGGAAACCACAATTTGGAATCCTTCCGTGCACGAAACTGAGCCGTTCTGGCTCCTTGAATCCGTTTCATTCGGAATCACAATGAAAATATTATAGAGGTGTATGTATATTTATATGTGTAAAAGAGAAGCCAATATGAATTAGTATTAAAATGCTATGTTAATGAGCAGCCGTCATATTTTTATGATGTATTTAATGCGATTGTTTCGTTTCTTCAATTTCCATTATTTTCTATAAAGTTAATATAGGTTTTATGGAGCGATAATATATAATATATTGTGAGAAATTAATGTTGCTGAAATGCAATTAATTGTTAATTATCGCGGCCCATTTGTCCATGGAATCTATCAGGACTAAATAAAATGGGGTATGTGCTTAGCAGGAACAAATCGCTAATGAAAGAATGATGTTTGGCGGCAACATCGAGAAAACAAAACAAAAAAAAAATAGTTGAGCAATCTAGATTGGAATCGGTTTTAATGCATTTCTTTAGTGGTAATTATAATATTGTTATAATTCGAAGCATGCAAAGTAAAAATTTATGAATTACGTTCGAGCCGGCAAGAAGTTCATTAAAAATTAGATGGCGAGATAAAAAAAAGAAGATGTGTAGCAAACTGAAAACGTTATACTAATTAAATGAATAATTCAGATTTTATTTAAATGCCCCCCCTTGTTTATTTTTTTTTTGCCATTCGCCAGTAATGCGAATATAATTAAGTTCACTTACTTGGAAAGATCGTTGGCAATTTCGTGCTCAAGCTAATGTACGGGTCCATGTGAGCGGCGTTATAGGAACTATTTAGTAAAGATGTCATATTGGATCAATTGATAGATATTGAATATTTAAAATTATATGTTTACTAGGTATTTAAGATAATTATATAGGTAAGGCTGATATTTTTACAGATAAGATAATTCTTATACATGTATATATGGATATGGATATGTACTGGAGGTTTATTAATTAAACTTCTCCTTCTCACTGCTCGCGTCTCCTATGCCGCTGTTTCTCTCTGACTTTCGGAACTCTCGCGAGATAACTTTTTTTTTTTTGTTGGTCGGGGGGAAGGCGAGGCTGTATCTCATTTATCAAATTAGAAACAGCAAGCAATTAACAATTATCAGGTAAATGAGAGCGCTCGCCAAAATCATTGGCAGGAATATGCTAAGGTAACGCGCACTCATTTCACTTGGACTCGATGATCACCAAGCACCAGGAATATAGGATTTGTGCTTCTAGACACAGAGCACTTTATTCCTCCGGTTTTTCTTTTCTTTTTGGGGAGCACGACGAGTTTTCGCAGCGCCGTCCAAATGCCGACTGATCGTGAGTTTGTAAGTGTGTGGGGTGGTCAGTGGTCAACATTTGATACACTCTCTAATATATTCACCCCATCCACCCGCATACACCCAGCGTGCACCCCTGTGCATTATACATTCCTACTATGTATTGATACGCGTTTAAAACATTTATTCCCTATTCCCCGTTTCGATTACCGCGAAAAAAAAAAATCAATTAACCACATACTTTCTCGGCCTGCTCGTATTCATCAGCTCAGATGATTTCATAATCTTATTTATAAGTGAGTGATATTATATGTATTTAACATGCTATAAATATTACAAAATAGATAGTAAGGTGTTTAAACAAATAAATGGGAATTTGCTCTGAATTGATAAAAACTTATTTACTCGATTTATACAAATACCTAACACACACATATATATATATATAAAAAAGATTTCTTTATCGACCAACGTTCTCATTTATATAATAACAAAAAAATAATAATAATAAACGATAATGGGACTGAAGTAAAGTTCGAATCGATTCATTAATTTGAACATGTTTCGCATAATTATTATTCATTTGACGCCAAAGAAAACAACAAACTTGAGCAAACATTCAGATTAGATTAAGTTAATAAATATTATGTATGTAAATGTTTGAAATTACGTATTTAAATTGATTAAAAAGAGAAAGTAGATAGCGCCACCCAGTTTTTCTCAAAAACTTTTTCAACAGGTAAAAAATATTCAATAACACATTGATTACAGATTAATACATTAATTATAATTTATCAGATAAGTATTATATATTATTCTATTATGTTTATTCCATCATATTATAATTATGTTAATATATCTTTGCATATTCAAAATATTCATGAATATTTCTTATAAATTCGATTGAAAAGTCTCGTTGTCATCGAATTTTCAATTTGTGAATAGAAACCGACTCGTTTGAAGTGCATTTTGTGTAGATTACGAATGCGATTCGTAGTAAAATCGATTGTAATAAATTAGTAGTAATAGTATTTACTATCATCAGATATGTATGAAAAATCAAATTGCGGTTTATAATCAATAATATCGAGTGTTGTAAATATTTATGTCGATTATCGAGTACAGTTTTCTACGTAACCTAAATTTTTAGACTACAGGTAGATACTACAGTTTTCTTTCGACAAAGGGCTTGTCACATACCTATAAATTATATGCATATCTAGAAAGGAGACCTTTTGGAATGCCCCGAATAATGAGATGTATGAACGATTTTTTTTTGCACGAACAAAGGGCTTTTAAAAGGAGGATTGATAAATAGTTGCAGCTAAAAACCGACAGCATCTATTATCTACTCCCGCACAAAGATTTTTTTTTTGCATACACCGACGTTGTGTGAGAATTTGCGTCAAGCTATGAATATCGTTCATAAAATGGACGACTACGTTAGTAACCAAATGTATTGAATGAATTTTAAATTTTGTGTTTTTTTTTGTTTCGTCTGTAATGATTATAAATTTGCGAATGAATATCAAAGTGGTTTTAAAGCCCGAGCCACAATTTCAATACGAAAAGGTGGCCGGCCGGTTCAAAAGGTATTACAAAATATATAGTATGCATTGGTGGAAATAGGTTCGATGGTCGTGAGGGCACAAAGGGCCGGGCTGCTGCTGCGGTGCGTGGGTGCATTCAATACTCTGCTCCGCGTCCTGTAAAAGGAAGGGAAATATATTTTGCAATTCCATGGGGCCCCGGTGGTCAGCTGCCCTTTGCGACCCCTTATTGATATACTGTGTAAATAGGAGTAAATTCTCAGTATGTTACCTCTTATCCAGTGCAAAATTCGAATGCATAATACATTGGTCGGAATACGGCGAGAGCGAAAACCGAAGTTTGATCCGATATTATATTTTGACCGTTCTCGCTCGTGCGTTTTCATTCTCTATCTTTTTTTTGTTTTTGTTTCTTATTCTTCGCTTTGTTTCGGTTTCGGCAAAGGCGAAATTGATGTTCTTAATGGATTTCGTGGCGTTATTAGAAAAATATAATTTAATATTATCAGCTGTAAATAACAAAGAAATGTTCAGTAAATGTCGAAAAGTTTGCTAATGAAATTAATTAATGTTTACCAAGTTTCATATTTTCCAAGGCCCTATATGAAAGGTTTAATGTCTTTTTGATAAATTGACAGTTATTAATACTGATACCCTAGCCTTTAATATAACGTTGCCGTTGCCGCGGCCGCTGCTGCCTTCGACGACGAGATCCTTTAGTATAAAGACGAAAGAACGCATTTGGCAGAATAGCAGAGCGAATTTCAATACAATTAGTCCGTGGACTTGGTTTGTGAGAGGCTTTTGAGGAACGCCGAAATGATGGACTTGAAGGGAATTGCGAACTGCATAAGAAAGTATTATACAAACAATGGGATCCGGTCCTTTTGGATCGGACTCCTTTTTTGCGCCGAGGGTGGAATGCCCTTAGCATTTAAAGTGATTTTAAATCAAATGATTTACATTCCCGGACCCCAATGGAATTCTTACTTTACGAAATTAATTTCGATTCGCATCTGTATTTCTTTTTTCTTTTTGTACTTATCCTAAAATATTAACGCGTCGCCCGAACTTTATGTTCGCCGCCCTCGCATATTCGAAGTGACATTTCAATATATGTTTTATAGAATGTATAACCTGCTGCGACCGTATATCATGAGGGACTATCATGGCAAGGTGCTGCCCAATGGTCATTTGCCAGTAAAGTCCCCTAAAGGCCGTGTTATATACGAGATGGCTCCCATATTCGAAAAGGCGGGATGTAAAACATTGGGATATAAACACACTGACAGCAATATGCTACCAACTTTTACACGGGATAAATAGAAAGAGGGTGAATTGTAACAGCGAGTAAAAGGGAGAAGGAAAGAGTGTGCGGAGAAAAAAAAAATCATTTCACAAGGATCGGAAGGAGACTGAAGAAATATGAGGTGGGTAACTTTAAACACCCTTATTAATGTGAGGCGTGTGCCCGAGGTGGATGGATGCAACGGGTTTGACAATAGTTGGGTCGCGTGTTCTTTGATTAACACGATAAAGCGTTTATTCAAAAAGGGGTGCATTCAAATTGAGCTACCTGTTTCACCTTCTCCAAAGGGGTGTCAACCGTGCCGTAAACCGCTGTTTAAGTCGGTAATCCTCTCAGGACCCCGTCAAGTGTTCCCTAAACGCGAATACTTTAAATTCTGTCTTCCCTTCAGGACCCCTAATTTACATCCTTTTTTATATGTTAGGGGGAGAGAGAGAAGTCTCTATAGAGACTTCATATTTCTCCACTTTATATTCAATAGGTGATCATATCGCGTTACTCAACAGATTGTTATGTTTTCGCTGTAAGATGGATGGACGTTCGAGAATAAGATGCAGCAGAAAGAAAAAAGGGGATAAAAATTAGGTAGAAGTGGATGAATATAAGTGGATCGGAGTAACATTTAGTTTGGCATAAGTGAATTTGGCCGCGGCCATTGGTTCACTTGTCTGGGCCATAGTGGGAAGAAAGCACCTTTCAACTGGAGTATAATTCAATTTAAATAAGAGAAAGTTCCAGATGTGCGGGGGAGGCCGTGGGGCAATCTGGAGTGGCAAGGGACAAATGGACCGAACCGGACGTGAGGATTCGATAAAGATTCACTGTTTTTTAAGGGACTTACACTAAATGCGTTTCGCTGTATTACGTATCATAGATATACTACGTGCGAAAGTGCATCCACTCGCATATCAAGGGGAACAAACAGTTTTAGTTCTTTACTCAAATTACCTCAATCAATAAACCGATTATTCCGTTATTTTACTGAACAAGCTCTGATCATCAATATCAAAAAAAAAAATAATTATATTTAAACAGATTACTTTCGAAAGCGAACTTTGTACTAAATACTCTATTTATATATTAAATCATTACATTTTTTATAATCGATAACATTACATTTCTGATGAAATGAGGACGCGCTTATATATATATTTATTCGTTAATCTATATAACTTGTGTCACCAAATTTATTGCTAAAATTAGGTTTGAATAATGCGATTATCAGGTACCTTCTTTTTTTTTTGGGGGATATTCGAGGAACGGAAATGAGTTTTAAATAAAATCATGAAAGCAAATTACCTTTCAAATGGATGCTTTAGTGAAGGAGGCAGGCGGAAGTACTTTGTAAAAAGCGCATTTGAAAAATATCTGTTATTGGCCGAAAGGGCATCCTTCATTTCCTATTATTTGGTGCCAAAAGTTTCATGTAGAAAACACAGTTATTAGGGGTTCTATAGTAGGGTTGCATCTGTCGCACGTTAAATGAAAAATTAATGTGCAGTTGCAATGCTGTAACAAGCTACGTATAACAAGCTTCGTTTTTCTGGGAGGAACGTTTCGATCAACATGTGACATTAACAAGAAGGGGTGAGTCAGCGAATTCTCTAATAATCTGTCAACGGGGGTGGCGAAGACAAGATGAGGGTGTTCCTTTTTGTTTAAGGTATATAGTCTCTTAAGTATGGACACTTACTTGGTGACAATCCCAGCCTAGCCTGGAGCGCCAATTTCGATTCCTCCGCCGATGGCAACTGCTGCATGTCCGACCTCCAGTTGATTTCCGGTTCGTTTATCCATAATTTACCTGGAACAGAACATTTTATTTAGCGAACGAATAAGTTTTTGCGCCTCGCCGTTTCCTCGGCAGGGGCAGTGCTAACTAGGGTCGCACTAATCAATAGCATCCCCTGGCCCCGCTCTTCCGCCAACCCCTGCTGCACACGCAGTTTCCACCCCGACACAACAAACTTTTATTCTCCGAATGTGCAAGCAAGTACAATGACTCCAAAATGAAACGAATCGTCCGGGCGCAAAATGATTGTTTAATTTTTCTCTTGATTGCTTTCGGTTACAAACGACCACAAAAGGTCTTTGAACGCTGCTGATATGTAGATTTCTTAATATATAATTATAATATAAATCATGCACATAATAGATTTTCTTCACCGGTTTCGGCTTTTTTTTTGTTGTTGTTGTTGTTGTTACTGTTCTCTTTCTCTAGCATTAATGTAGACAATTATATTGGACCATGCCAAGGTTACACTTGATTTTGTTTCGGGAAATAATGAGTTCAAAGAAATATGTATACCTTGTTTATGAAATAATACGTTTGTGATATGGTGGAACGGTTTAAACGGTAGAATCTTTTTATTTATTGAACATATGTGCGAACAACAGGATGTGCAGCCGAGCAAGTACATCTTGTCTGGAAAGCAAACAGAGTCCTGCACGCTCTTTCTCTTCTACTCTTCGCTTCCCCCTCGCTCGCGACCACTCTCTATCTCCTTCGCTCTTTCCATTTCTTTTTCCTATCCCTGATTTGTGTCCTGTCGTGTCCAGTTCGTCCTGGCGCCGTCATGAAAGCCGGGGCCACAGCCGCAATTTACTTAGGTCCTCTGAATCAAATTGTGAATCTTCAAAAGAATCGGCCACCCCTAGTAAAATAGCCTCCGCCGCCCCCCATTTCACTTTTATTTAACTCGGTTTTTATCTCCTCTTTAAATCACGACCCTTTCACCCACACAATATAAATCGCGCCGGTGCAAATGGGATATTAAATCGGGAGCAGCGCGATGCCCTCCTGCGCCCTCAGATAAAGAGAGGAAAATCGAAATAAAAAATGGACCTGAAAAGGGGGCGGTCTCCTAAATTTACATACGTTTTGCATCCCTACAGAAGCGCCGCCCATCCGGGACCGAAATCGTATGCAAAAAAAGGGGTTGCGCATGTCTAACCCGTCCCATATATCGATGATATGTAAAACGCTTGCGCGTCCGCGTTTTACATGGGGCCTCTTTTTATGAACCCTTCACACCCTTTATATACAAGATTTCCTCAACCCTTATGCCTAAAAAAAAGGTGGCAGCCAATGGCATTCAATCCCTACAGTTTGCTTTTCTTATATACGTGTGTGTATACATAATCAAAAGAAGCAACAAAAAAAAAAAGATCGCACTTCCTGCACCCACTAAAAAATTTGTTGCTTAGGTAAATAATCCGAGGAAGGCGAAAGAAAAGTGAATCGTAGAAATATAACCCACAACCCCATATTCGCCACATGTTGTTACAAAAGTATTATTTACCATTTCGCTCGTTTTTTATTCTTTGCTTTGTTGAAAGCATGTGGTCTATTGTGAACACACACGCTTGTACCTGGAGGGATGCAACCCTTAAATAGCAAGCACACGTAACCCCCTCCGGTTAAAATCCCCCGCATTGCGAAAGGGCCGTTTCAGCTGGCGATGGATAAACACGTTAAAAAATGGATGAACCAAACCAAACCAAAAAAAAAACGTTCACAATCATAATAACAACAATAAAGAAAAAAATAAGAAATCCTTCAAGAATCCGACTTCTTTAAGGAACAGAACCTGGAATAATATTTTACATTGTCACGCTGTCGCATTAAGACGAGTAAAATCCGAAACGTTTGTATTTTATTCCAGCCCGCAGCGAATACTCCGTAAAATTGAGGATGATTTTCTTTTGGCACAGAACCGCAAGTTCGTTCTTCGTCCGGTTTTGTATTTCTTGGATAATAAGATGCAAAGCTATTATGATTAATAAGCCGTTTTTGGATTGGCTGTAGCATTTCGCCAATGCCGTTCGGGCGCAGCTACCAAACAATAGTTATTTGAACACGCGATTCGAAAAAGGGGTTCCTCTCGAACAAAAGGCTCAAAATGTATATATATATATAGACCATGTATCGAAAGAGAGCACGAGCTGTGCACACGTTGATACATTTGTCATGGGGTAGTTGCAATAAAGGGATGGAAATCAAAATGGGGGACGACGTTTGGTTTGCCGTTTGTCGGTTACAGATTAAACAATCCTTTCCTATCGAGATGTATGCAACCAGCTTATCGCAATTGTGATAAGAGAATGTTATTGCATGACTCTGCTGCTGGACGCGTTTTGCGTGCAGATGTATATGATTCTGATCCTAATTATGTAAAGAGACTGAAAAATGGAAGCGGAAAATAACAAACTGTAATAATTGAATGTTACGTGGCAAAAAATGCAAATGGCTTCTTCACACACACAAACAAATGTTAATTTTCACGTTCCGCCGCTCATGTGACATTTTTTTTTTAAATTTAATAAATCACCAAAATTAGAATCGGTTGGCTTAATTAAAGTAAGTACATTTATTAAGAATAATTGAGTGACACGCACCAGTTGGGCAGCAGAACTGTGTGTTTCGTTATTGCTAGTTTTGTGGGCTTAATTACAGAAACATGGAGAAGTTCTTAGAAGCAATTCGTGAATTTTCTTTACTTCTTTTTTTCCTTCTCCGGTGGATTGAATTGGTCACTGCGGTAAATAGTACTTCCTCCTATCCATATTCAATTGGCCATTCGCCATCCTACAAAGAGGAACGAACAAAACGCAAACGAAACAAGAATGAAAAGGCATATGGAGGAGCAACGGCGCCCTTTCTTTTCGCTTATTTTTTTTTTGTCAGTGGAGCATTGTCTCCGCACGTTGTTGTTTCCTTTTTTTATTATTATTTTGTTTTTTTCTTCTCCTTCTTCCCTTTTCCACGTAATGATATGTTTATGGGTCGCAAAATATTATAATTAGTCTCGCAAATGCACGTTTGCACGACTCGCATTCTGTATTGGTTTTGAGAAACGCCATGGCGGCGCATTTTTTTTCCAGAAATCATTAAAATCGAACTCGCTCATTGCATGTCTCTGCATTATTCAAAAATGAAGGCAACCAAATGATAATAAAAGGGGGGCTGCTTTCGAGGAAGATCCAAGAAGAGGAAGACCAGCTCGGTAATCATGCGACCGACCTCCACTGAAATACACATGGCGGATGATCATTATGTGACTGCTACTACCACCACCGTACAATGATGATGGTTGTTGTTGTTGCGGTGGCGGCATCATCCTTCGATCATACCTAATTAACTTCCTTGTTGTTTCGGCGGCGGCGGCGGCAGCGCGCAAAACGCAAAGTGATAAAACACGTGTATTTATAATCGTAAACTAATATTTATATGTGGAGATGATTTTATTACGAGACTGGCGCAGCGAGCGCGGCTGGGGGTGGCTAATCATTAGGTCGGTGAGTTTAATCGTATATCTCGTTCAGGTAGAGACCAGCATTATTCTACATCATTCTTCGCGCTCGCAGTACTGTAACTAATACCGCTCGCACCAACACCAACAACATAAAAATCACATGAACAAAAAGAAAAACAACAGCAACACAACACATAACAGTGCAGAAGAGAGAACCACACGACATCATAACAACAAATTTGAGAAACGCATTCTTTTATTTCGATTGCTTATTGAAAGTGAACGATAATAGTAACTTTCTTAAAATATAATTAATAAATGAATTTGACAATTTGTACTTTCATGTTCGCATTCAAGGTGACGACATCAATTAAAAGCCGATTAATGAAGAATGTCGTCTCTCTTTCGGTTCTATTTGGATTAAATCCGAAACAAGCGACCATAACTGCCGACTGGTTGCGATTAAGGGAAGTGAAAGAAACTCTCCAACCCACGCATGACGACTTGGTGCTAATAACAATAAAAAATTAGATGTATATAATACCGAACTTTCTAAAACGCTCGCCATTTTTAGCATCGACTGGAGAGATGGATTTAACAACAAATACGAGAGAAAAAAAAAGGAGGTATAATGTGTAAGGCGAGCGGGTATTTATTCATGAATTCTCCTATACTTGATTTAAACGACCCGTTCTATCCATAACTGTCCACCATTTCCAAGTAGATTTACTTTAATTTATTGAGAAAACGAGATTTCAAGAATCCATTGGTCGCTACCGCGGCAGGAAAACAATTTTTTTGCCCTCCCGCTTGAATTTATCGATTTGCAATATTTTTCGTGCAAAAAAATATGTCTATGTATATATATATATATATAACTGGAAAAATGCTGTCTCTCACGCGCTGCACCTTTTCCAACTTTTACCCCAAATTTGAGCTTACAATAGCGCAGCTTTTTTTTACGAATAATTTTCAAAAGTGGAAGTCTCTTAAAAAAAAGAGGGTCGCATTTTCCCAAGGTTTTACCCCAAACAAAAAAAAAACAGATTCAAATAACTGAGTAACGGTTTTTCGGCACTTAATGAATCAAGAAGCTGTCAGGTGGATTTTTTTTTTGAAAAATCGTTGATTTTGGTTTATAAAAGAGTAATTAAGCAAATAGGTTTTTAACTCGGGTTTCCGATGACTCCCGGGATTCCTTTGTGAGATTGGTATCACCCACACAAAGCAATAATTTTCGGTGTGGATATAATAAAAAAAGTACTCGAGTTATGAAGGCCCTTATTATATTATATTATTTTTTTTTCTTTTATGTCGAAGGAGCAACAAAGGGCTCTCCCTGATTAATTTCTAAGATGCGCGTCCGGTGGTTGCCAAAATGTATTCGGAATCCTCGAAAAGGCACAGGTAGATCGGTATGATTGACGTATTAATGAGGAATTTTGAAGTCGACAATGGATGCGGGGGGCTTAACCTAATTTAATTATTGTTCGGCGCGTATTGAAATGGAATTTATTTGGGCCGCTAAAATCTATGGATATGGATGGGGGGTGAAATTCAATTTACCAAGTTGTATAAGTGTTGGGGGTAGGAGCAGTTAAATTGTAGGCGTGCTTGCCACTTCTAGCCAACAAGACAATTCAATTACTAGGTTTATTTCTGCGGCCGGGTGGGTTCTAACCACCAAACAGCCCGTGAGTTATAAGCGAACTAGACTTAAATCAAGGTGCAATCGCCGACTTCGACCTTAGTAAGGTTAATGTGGTCGCCGGCTATTAGCGAAGACTTTTATTTCCTGTTGAGAAGTTCCACTCCCCGGCAGACGTATCGCCTAACTTCTAACATAGTACAGCAGAGAAGGTGCACAGTTTCCACGATGGAAAGTATTTATTTTTTTTAACTTCATCAGCTTCATGGTGCGGGTGTACTGGCCCTGTACAAACAGGTCTATATAGAAATCGGTATGCTAATTGTGGCTACAATGTTCTCGAGTTGAATACTACGTTCAAACATGCGATATGATTAATCAGACATCATCCCGATTCCTTTGTCGGCACCGCTGCGGCCGGCAAGACTCGCTCTTAAGTCCACTACGAACTGGGCCTTTGCACCGCGAATCGTTTATGCTCCAATCTATGTACTTTATTGTTACTATCAAGAGGATCTCGAAGAAGGATGGCCACGGCTCGGCCATAAAACCTTATAGAATTCAGATTAAGTTAATTAATTAACTGCCCCTCGTCCCGCGTACCCGCGCACCATCCAGTCCCGATCCCGACTTTTATTAATTGTTTATACATATTGTTTATAGAAAAAAAGGGCATTAGATAATTAATTGTTCGGCGCTACGAAAAGCGCCGGTCATTAGCGGCGGCAATGCATTTATTTTAATATAGAATCAATTTAATTCCCATTCGAAAATTAATGTTTCCTAGTCCCGATTTTGACGTATTAATATAATAGGCCGGACGGAATG
This sequence comes from Nicrophorus vespilloides, assembly GCF_001412225.1. NCBI lineage: Eukaryota > Metazoa > Arthropoda > Insecta > Coleoptera > Silphidae > Nicrophorus > Nicrophorus vespilloides. The sequence goes on from NW_017095566.1 coordinate 96,359, forward strand.
CAGGCCGCAGATGAAAGAATCCGAAGTGACCGGAACGAATTCCCATGATTGTCGAGAAACCGCCAGCAATCGATGCCAGCAGGTCCACCAGTGTACCAGAAGTTTGGCGAATAACTTACCAAATTAATTAAACGTTAGACAGTGATGAATGCGAGGCCTTCAGTTTATGGAGCAAAGGCACGAAACGACGGATCACATGCAGATATTCCCCATATTTATAGCGCGCACGAAAATTAATCGAATATTTCCTGGACACAGAATGGAAGGGGGATGATAATAATAAAAGCAATCGGTTTGCAATTCAACCCACAAAGCGGACTCTCACGATTGGGGAATTTTTGCTCAAATTTCCAATTCCGAAATGAAAACGAAATTCTCCTTCCTTCCTCTCCTCTCCGCCATCCATACATAACATATATACGGCTGCACCCGTTATCAGCCCTTTAGAACTTGGCCAATCACTTTAACCCATGATACAATCACCCTCCAAGTACATTCCCGATGCATTCATAGCGCAGACCTAATAAATATCAATGATTTCTCGCATTTCTATTATTTCCCTTCGAGAGAATACGAAAACGTATGCCGGTATAATTCCACTCAATTATATTTAATTTTCAGATAGGACAGGTAGACTGGAAATATGTTCTCACGGTATTATGAATAAGTAAATATCGGTTTTGACTAAGCAGCCGAGATTTCCGACTTTGGCGCTGAACCTTTCCAAGAGTAATCTAATTAAAAGCTTAATTATCGAACGCGTTTGTTTATTTGGTCACAGATATATCATTTATAGGTGCGATTGTAATTCTGTGTCTCGCGGGGGCCTTAAACATATGTTTTATAATTTAAATTGGATGTATATTAGGGTACAGTTATCTGATTCCATTCGATCCGCCCTCTTGCTGCACCGTTACCACCGGCTCAGGTGGAAAAAGCGACAGGTAAACGGTGCACTTCATTTAATATTTAATAAAATTCACCGAAACAAAGCCCGATAGGTTTCGAAGACAAGACGAAACTCGATTAAGAAGATTCAGCTCTAGGTGTGCAATATTTTCATATCAAGCAAGATGATGATAATAATAAGAAGTAAAAAGACGCTTCGTCCTAATCTAGACTAATTGAGCTTTGATGTGGCCGCTATGACGCAACGGAACAAATTGTTCGCAAATTGGAATTAAATGCAAAAGTATCGCAGCTCCCAGGATTAATTGTCGGACTTTTACATAACGCGCGTGCAAAGCAATGGGGAAAAATATAGAAATAACCTATGAGAGAGTCTAATTGCGACCGAGCCAATTGCAATTAAGGGCAGAGCCGAAGAGCTGGACGACTTTTACGGATTTTACCTGGCCATAAAATTTGTTTTAATTGGGCCTCCCAACGGCACACAAAAATAAAATTTCGGGGTAGCCGTTTAATCATTACGGGGGCATTTAATGAGAGGGCCCCCCCTTGTTCATAATTTTGGGGCACAATATTAAAGAAACGGTGAACAGAGAGAAACACACAAAAACAACAAGTTAAAAAAGGAGAGTGTGTGTGTGTATGATGTTGCATTGTGTGTGTGTGATATTTTGCGGGCATCCAAGAAAGCGTGACAGCTGAGGAGACTTGCGATATAAAAATTTTAATGAACGGAATCACAATTTAATAAAATATTCACATCCGCATGGTAATAAGTATGCATGACATTTGGAGCCGCAGTCCGGCAAATATGTGTCCGTTTTAATTACCGCGATGGAATAATAATAAAATTAACGAATCACAGGTGCACTTCCTCTGTTACCGCCGCCGCTGCCGCCGTTCGTGTCATGCAACCTAAACCACAAATTGAGAAATAATCGCCAGCCGCAAACG
>NW_017095567.1:0-8704 GCF_001412225.1 Nicrophorus vespilloides
TAGATTTTCTTTTCAGTTTTTTGCATGTTTTAATCAATTTAACCGATTTATAAATAAGTTTAATTAAATTTTGATTATTTCCAACATCCAACAACATTTGAGCACTTTCCATCCAATGTTATTCTCCAGCCTAACAAAGCGCACCCGGTTCCACTTTCAGAGTACAAAAGATGGAGAAGAAAGAGATCTAAAACTATACAGCGCTTCCTTCAGTTTTTGCTTACTTTTTATTTTTATTATAATTAACTTAATTATTATTGAAATATTCGAATTTTTAACATTATACATCCCAAAGCTCTATACTTTCCACAGTATCAGTATTTTAAAACTGTTTCAAAAACTACTGTTAATTACGTACTTTCAAAATTAGTTTAAAACTTAATTTAATAGATTTTGTAATGTAATTGATTTTTTATTCAGTTTTTTCCATTCTTTAATCAATTTAATCGATTTGTAAATAAGTTTAAAGAAATTTTGATTATTTCCAACAACCAACATTTGAGTACTTTCCATCCAATATTATTCTCCAGACTAACAAAGCGCAGTTTCAGTTACAAAAGATGAAGAAGAAAGTGATCTAAAACTATACAGCGCTTCCTTTTTTTATTATAATTAACTTAATTATTATTGAAATATTCGAATTTTTAACATTATACATCCCAAGGCTCTATACTTTCCACAGTATCAGTATTTTAAAACTGTTTCTAAAACTACAGTTACGTACTTTCAAAATTAGTTTAAAACTTAATTTTATAGATTTTGTAATTTAATTGATTTTCTTTTCAATTTTTTAATCAATTTAACCGATTTCTAAATAAGTTTAAAGAAATTTTGATTATTTCCAACAACCAACATTTGAGTACTTTCCATCCAATATTATTCTCCAGATTAAAAAAGCGCAGTTTCAGTTCCAAAAGATGAAGAAGAAAGAGATCTAAAACTATACAGCGCTTAATTTTTTTTTATTATAATTAACTTAATTATTATTGAAATATTCGAATTTTTAACATTATACATCCCAAGACTCTATACTTTTCACAGTATTTGTATTTTAAAACTTCAGTTAATTACGTACTTTCAAAATTAGTTCAAACTTAATATAATATAAAATTCAAATTTTTTCAGTTTTTTGCATTTTCTAATTAATTTAACCGACTAATTTATATAACAATAATTTAATTACTACACTTTCTAAACAAGTTTAAAGAAATTTTGATTATTTCCAACATCCAACAACATTTGAGCACTTTCCATCCAATGTTATTCTCAAGACTAACAAAGCTTATTCACTTTTCCCCTCATGTATCTATAAATAGATAACCTTGGGTTTTGTTATTGTAGCCTTGACCTTGCTCCACTTGTTTCCGGCATATTGTAATTACAGTGAATGAAGCTATTGGATAATTAATTGACGTGTCTTCAGCGAAAGAAAATAACGCAAAGTCTCTGCAGCAATGCATACATAATTCATGCGCGGCCGCTTCAGATATAATAACTGTTAAACTGTTATTTTGCGTATGAATAAATTGGATCCGAGCGCAAGTGTCGTAATTTATTAAATAATTTACGCCCCAACGTATTTATAATATTTAAGCTCGTAAATCATATTACATACAGATTTCTATAAAACACACATATTTATATAATGCTCTCACACACATTTATGTATGTATATACGCTCACACATGCAAATATTTGCAAGGATTAGAGAAATCCGGAAGCCGCACATCGATGGGACACAGAGTATGCAAGCTGGTGAGTCTGTGTGTGTATCAAAATACCTTTAGCCAGGTGGTGTCCGAAAGTTGGGGGAATCCCCGGATCTCCGTGGACACCCCGAGGTCATGGAATTTCGTGCTTTGATGGTGGAAACCGTACGACAAAGACTTACGTCCATCCATAGTTGTTCATTATTTATTACGTGCATCCACTTAAAACATTCCAAGTATTTGCAACTACTCATTAAATATTCCAATTACGTAAACTTTATATTGATTTCAATACATAACTTTTAATACAATTTAAATCCAATTATGACATGGTGCTGCAGTATAGTAATAATATTATATTAATAACTTTATATAGAAACCAAAATCAATGCATAACAAAATCCAATTTGCGTAACTTAATTACGAATATGTACGGAAATAATATTTCTGATTATTTTTCAAGTATTTCAATTTTATTTTCGGAAAGTTTGGGGTCTTTGCATATGCATTGTCATTTATGTATACAATTTTTTCTTTACTTACACTAGTGAAATAACAGATTTTAACAGACCGTTATTCTTAGTATACTCCAGACTCTGTATTGTTTAACTTTAATTAAATTTATTTAACTTTAAATAAAATTCAATTCCACGTATTACATAATACGCTTGAAACTAATTAGTTACGGAATTCACGGAACGAAATATTTATAATTAATTTTGCATTTTTAGTTTTCAAATATTATCATAACATTGTTCACCTCTGAATACTTTTTTTGTATGATTTTTATTATTGCAATATTATATAAAGAATCAAATAATATAAATAATTATTAAAAAGCTTGAATTAATCTTTTTTTTATTATTAAGAAAATGTTGAGTTTCATCATGATTATTTAAGAGATTTTCTATTTCGTCAGTAGTTTTTGTATTTTCCACTTCTTAATACTAAATTTTAACTGTCAAATGCAATTGCGTATTCTTTATTATAACTAATACTGAAATTGAACTGTCAAATGTAATTGTTTATTATTCATCATATTTCTATAATTGACACTACAAATTACCTGTCAAATGCAATTTCTTATTCTTTATTATAACTGCCTCAATTGTGTATTTTAATGTTTTCATGTTTTTTAATTAAATTTAACTGTCAAATGCATAATCATGTTTTCATAATTGTCCGTTAAATTGATCTGTCAAAAAATACGTATTGTTTATCATGTTTTCATAGTTGACGTTTAATTAGAACTGTCATATACTAATACTGTCACTTAAATTTAACTGTCAAATACAAATACGTGTTGTTTATCATAGTTTCATAATTGACGTTTAATTTGAACTGTCAAATGCATAATCATGTTTTTATTATTGTCACATAAATTGAACTGTCAAATAGACTTGAGTTTAGTTTAACATGTTTTCATAGTAGACACTTCATTTTAACTGTCAAATGCTAGTACTTATTGTTTATCATGGTTTAATAATTGACGTTTAATTAGAACTGTCAAATTCATAATCATGTTTTCATAATTGTCACATAAATTGAACTGTCAAATAGACTTGAGTTTTGCTCAACATGTTTTCATAGTATACACTTAATTTTAACTGTCAAATGCAAATACGTATTGTATATCATGGTTTCATAATTGACGTTCAATTAGAACTGTCAAATGCATAATCATATTTTCATAATTGTCACATAACTTGAACTGTCAAATAGACTTGAGTTTTGTTTGACATGTTTTCATAGTAGACACTTAATTTTAACTGTCAAATGAAAATACGTATTTGTTTATCATGGTTTCATAATTGACGTTTAATCAGAACTGTCAAATGCACAATCATGTTTTCATAATTGTCACATAAATTGAACTGTCAAATAGACATGAGTTTTGTTTAACATGTTTTCATAGTAAATTTAACTGTCAAATGCAAATACGTATTGTTTATCATGTTTTCATAGTTGACGTTTAAATCAAACTGTCAAATGAATTATTATGTTTTCATAATTGACACTTCAATTAAACGTCAAATAGACTTGAATATTGTTTAACAATTTTTCACAGTAGGCACTTAATTTTAACTGTCAAATGCAAATACGTATTTGTTTATCATGGTTTCATAATTGACGTTCAATTAGAACTGTCAAATGCATAATCATGTTTTCATAATTGTCACATAACTTGAACTGTCAAATAGATTTGAGTTTTGTCCAACATGTTTTCATAGTAAACACATATATTTAACTGTCAAATGCATAATCATGTTTTCATAATTGGCATTTAAATTGAACTGTCAAATACACTGTCAAAACTCAAACTGAATTAACATGTTTTCACAGTAGACACTTAAATTTAACTGTCAAATGCATTATCATGTTTTCATAATTGTCAAATAAATAGAACTGTCAAATAGACTTGAGTTTTGTTTAACATGTTTTCATAGTAGACACTTAAATTTAACTGTCAAATGCAAATACGTATTGTTTAACATATTTTCATAGTTGACGTTTAAATCTAACTGTACAATGCATTATCATGTTTTCATAATTGGCATTTAAATTGAACTGTCAAATACACTGTCAAAACTCAAACTGAATTAACATGTTTTCACAGTAGACACTTAAGTTTATCTGTCAAATGCATTATCATGTTTTCATAATTGTCACATAAATTTAACTGTCAAATAGACTTGAGTTTTGTCCAACATGTTTTCATAGTAGACACTTAATTTTAACTGTCAAATGCAAATACGTATTTGTTTATCATGATTTCATAATTGACGTTTAATTAGAACTGTCAAATGCAAATAGGTATTGTTTATCATGGTTTAATAATTGACGTTTCATTAGAACTGTTAAATGCAAATACGTATTGTTTATCATGGTTTCATAATTGACATTTAATTAGAACTGTCAAATGGATAATCATGTTTTCATAATTGACACTTAAATTAAACTGTGAAATACACTTTTGTTTTGTTTAACATGTTTTCACAGTTGACACTTAAATTTTTACTGTCAAAGGCAAATACGTATTGTTTATCATGTTGACGTTTAAATCGAACTGTCAAATGTGTGATATTTATCATGTTTTTATAGTTGACATTTAAATTTAACTGTCTAATATAATTACCTAACTTATATCTCTTATCAAGCATACTGTAGACGCAACATTACATTGTCCGTTGACACAGAAATTCAACTGTCAAAAATAATAGTTAATCAAATGTCAATAACGGTTGAAATTTATGTTGTATATCAAGCATAGTGTAGGTGCAACATTACATAATTTATTACTTCTATTTACATTGAAATTATTGTCCTTTGTTAGAGCAATAAACTACTGCATCTCAATATAGAATTCAATTAAGTGCTCGAGCTTATTACAAAGGAGTTATTGTACTTTCTGCATTGTATAATGCTACCATTAATAAGTATACCGATTCGCTTTCGTGATATAATTAATTACAAGTACAGCGTATCCATATTTCACTTGATTTCATTGGTTCCGGAATGCGCGAGGCATGCAATACGTGTCGCCGTCGATGTCACGTCGTTAGTAGCCTTCTTTATTATGCGATCAAACTAAATCGGGCCTAATTGGCGAGCCGCAGGGTGTTATTGTTATGCAACGCTACTGGTACGACCCAACCCATCTCTCTCTCTCTCCTCCTGTATACAATCCATACTTTTTTCCCCATCTGCTTGTATTGCTTCCAGCGGAGCTCCTCTTCTTGTCTATTGGCGTTGGCTAATTGGCGTGTTGTGTCGGGGGGCCCGTCGATAAATCACCGGGGCCGCAATTATGCGATCTTATATGTAAATCGCGGTAGCGAAATGTTAAACCGATAGCATCTAATGTGGACACAATAAATGCCAGTTTTTGTACCTCTCGGTAAAGCAAAAACCGATAGAACGCTCTTGAGGATAAGCAAAAAAAAAAACAACAACTAAAGCTTCAGTATACCTGAATATAAATAAAATATGCGCTCAGATTTTAATAAGGTAATTTATGGTTTATCTGCAATAATGAGCGCGTGGGAAAAGGCGTACACTTCATCGATGAATGGTGAATGCGCCGGGTTACTTACTTAAATTATGTAATAAACATGCAATTCCACGATACTGTTATAGAATTACAGTTATATAACATCATTAAAAGTTTAATTATACTTTTAAAAAAATACATACATTTGCTTGTTTTAATTACTTATTTAAATTATCCTTATAAACATACAATGTTCAATTCGTAAGTAAAGTTTAAAATAGAACTTTCATAAATATAAAATGTAGACATTAATTAGGTCATTAAATTACTCTTATATTTTAGAGAACACAACAAATTGTCATCATTTAATTAATAATTGTTAATTAACTTTCCTACATTTTCTTATCTTGATTACTTATTGAAGGTATGCAATTTTTTTACATTTACAATTGAAATAAAGTTCAAATTTTCAATAATTATTAGTAAATTTCTACCAAAAACTATTAATTATATAAGACTACATCAATCATCATTCTAATTATACGAAAAAAAAACAAATTAATTAATGATTATATAAAAAAAGCATCAATAATTAGTTTGTGGCCTGTCCCTCCTTTAATATTCTATTATTGAATTTGAAAGTTACGAAAGTTATTTGTTAAAATAACATTTGTTCAACGGATCATCTTTTCGTCCCTTCGTCCGTCCCCTTGCAATGTACGCAAGAAGATTAAGTAACTTTTTTAATTTATTATGGAGAGAGCGACGACGACGAAGACCAAAAAAAATACACAGCGTCACGAAGGCCCAAACTAAACAAGGCTTAATTAAAGATATGAGAAACGCATTGATCGACTTTGTTCCTAACATAAAGCAAATTGTAGCACGAATAACTTTAGATTATGATTTTAAATACTAGATTAACATTTATTATAAGAGAATTTTTATACAAAGTTTTGTTTATTTGTTAAAATTTTAAATTTAATAAATTTCATTAATTTATAAAAATATTGTAATTATTTTATGCAATTTGCTTATAGAAATATAGAAAAAAATTGTATATAATAAATTTAAATTTTAAGGAAAGAAATATCTTATAAGAAAATTTCTTTATTTTGTTGAAAAATTTACTCATTTAATCAAAATTTAGTATTTTTACTTTAATCTTCTTGTATAATCTTTCAATTATTGTTTTAAAACATTAATTATAAGGCTAACTAATTTCCAAATAATATGTATAAGTTTGTGCAAAATAAATTATTTACATATTATAATTATGCAACATGTTACATATTATTTTATAGATAGTTACGCCTTCGTTTCAACAAGTCACGATAACTATCTCAATAATAAACATTCGGAAAGATGTATGATTACGAGCTGCTTAATAGCGTTAAATTTTATGCAAATTCCTTATTACACACATCAATTGAAAATTCAATCACAGTAAATTAACTGTTTTTAAAACCTGTTTATCCATTTAGATATAGTATAATCATACAATTAAATATAAATTAAAACTTGTAATTATTATCTTAATTACAAACAAAAAAAATTGTGCCCCAAATCACCATATAAATAGGAACAAGTATTTCCAAGTTAATAAATACTCGTAATAATTAATTTGTTGTGATCATTATTTTGACTTTCATTTATAGTAATTACATTTGATTAATATTAAAGATTATTAATGATTGTATTACAAGTACAAAGTTTAAATAATTTCAATATTAATGATAATACTATTATATTATATATTCCATGTATAGTTAGTTAATTAACTTTAATAATTAATGGAAATCTTTGTCAATTAAGAGTGTGTTGAAAATGTATAATGTAAGCTTAGATATGCTTTGATAGTTCAAATATTGAAGTTTCGTTTTAGATTACCGAATTTGAAAAATTCATGAGCGCAGCTGAGAACATCGTTTTTGCGAAGCATGTACGATTCGGACGATATCGGATGTTATTTAGTGACCGTACGACCCCTGCTGCACGGGGGAATTTACTTTATTCGCTTATGTAAACGAAAACGGGAACAACTTCCTGTAACGTTTGCAAATTATAAACCAGAGCCGATCTATCGTTCACCCTTTTTATCCTTAACATATGACCGGGCCTACGACGAACATGACTCCGCGCCAGATAACTGGACAACCTGTTCTCGCGCCCATAAATCATTCGGAAGTGAGCGTACTCTATATGTGGACATATAATAAATAAAGGCGAAGAGGAAAAGAGCGCATTCTCTGAAGAAGGTAAAAAAAAAAGGTAAGGAAGACTTAACCGAAACCTAAGGAAAGCCCTGAATGTGAACGGGTAAGATTCCATCCTTTAATTCGCACATCCGAGCTGCATTCAGATAAATTAACGAAGACATTTGACCCGAACCGAGACCGTCGTATTCATCAAGATGGTCAGCGAAGATTGTCGTCCGCATATTCACAGTTAAATTTTCGCGTTAGAGTTATTAAACGGTAATGCAATCGTAATAAAGAGTGTGCACTGCGTTTACGTACTGGTTTCGTTTTGATACTTTACAGCCCATTGCGACGTTGTATATGCTCGCAACGTATTATGGTTATCTCGTAATGTATTATGCCTTTTGTTCTGTGCATAATTCCGCAAGTTTTGTGTACTTCTACTTCTTTCGTATTCTTCCTCTTCCTACATTACTCCTTTTCTGGTTTTACTTTACGTCTTCTCGGTGAAATGCTTAAAGATTGGGGCTGCAGATCACAGCATCTATTAACCCATTTCATTATCCTTAATTGCTCGACCCCTGACCGCAAACCTTCGTCCTTTGATTGAGCGATTGTGTATTAGGAATGCAGCAAACCATGCTATGTCAATTACACGTTAATTCCTTGTTTTTCATCTTCTGCAAGTGATCATTTCACCTTCTTACATTTCTCCTATTTTGGCTTTACTTTACGTCTTCTAGATGCAATGGTTTAAGAATGGGACCTATTAACCCGTTTAATTGTCCTTAATTACTCGACCC
>NW_017095567.1:8729-35569 GCF_001412225.1 Nicrophorus vespilloides
TTACTTCTTTCGTTTTCTTCCTCTTCCTACATGTTTCCTATTCCAGTTTTACTTAACTTCCCAATTGATTGTCCTTAATTGTTCATCCTCTGACATCTAATCTTCATCCTTTGATTGATCAATTGTGTATTGAGAATACATCCTAATAAATTTGAATTTGAGGAATTTGAATTTGAATTCCTTATTTGTTTTTATTAATTTTTGCTCATTTCTTCGTCTTCTGAATGCGATTCATTATGTTTTTTCATCTTACTTCTTTCGTTTTGTTCCTACATGTCTCCTATTCTAGTTCTACTTTACTTCTTCTAGATGAAATGGTTCAATGCTTAAATGTTTGACCACTTGTCGCAAACCTTTCATTGATCAATTGTGTATTGTTTGTTTTTATTAATTTTTACTCATTCCTTCATCTCCTGGATTCGATTCAGAAAGTAAACATAATGTATACTTCTGCATTATGATTTTCCTCTTGGTTCTATCTTATTTCTTTCTTTATCTTCCTATTACTACTTTTCTTCTTTTACAGTAATTCAAGTAGATCAATGATTAAAGAATGGGATTGATTAGACCTTTTGATTGTCCTTAGTCACTCGACCCCTGACCACAAATTTTCGTCCTTTGATTAATCAATTGTGTATTGGGAATACAGCTTTATCTATTACACATTCATTCCTTGTTTGTTTTTCTTCACTTTTGCTAGAAGCGATTCAGAAAGTAAACATAATTTATACTTTTACATTATGTTTTAATCTTACTTCTTTCGTTTTCTTCCTTTTCCTCCATGTTTCCTATTCTAGTTTTACTCAACTTCCCAATTGATTGTCCTTAATTGTTCGTCCTCTGACATCTAATCTTCATCCTTTGATTGATCAATTGTGTATTGAGAATACATCCTAAGGAATTTGAATTATTTGTTTTTATTAATTTTTGCTCATTCCTACATCTTCTGAATGCGATTCATTATGTTTTTTCATCTTACTTCTTTCGTTTTGTTCCTACATGTCTCCTATTCTAGTTCTACTTTACTTCTTCTAGATGCAATAGTTCAATGCTTAAATGTTTGACCCCTTGTCGCAAACCTTTCATTGATCAATTGTGTATTGGGAATGCAGCCTTGTGTATTACACGTTAATTCATTTTTTGTTTTTATTAATTTTTACTCATTCCTTCATCTCCTGGATGCGATTCAGAAAGTAAACATTATGATTTTCCTCTTGGTTTTATCTTATTTCTTTCTTTATCTTCCTCTTCTTACTTTTCTTCTTTTACTGTAATTCTTGTAGATGCAATAATTCAAGAATGGGAATGATTAGTCCTTTTGATTGTCCTTAATCACTCGACCCCTGATCACAAATTTTCGTGCTTTAATTAATCAACTGTCTATTACATGTTAATTCCTTCTTTTTCTTAGTAATTTTTGCTCATTCCTTCATCTCTTGAAAACAATTCATAATGTATGGTTTTTGGTTCTTCCTTATTTCTATCGTTTTCTTCCAATTCCTACATTTCTTCTTTTCTGACCCCTGACCATAAACCTTCGTCCTTTTATTGAGTATGCAGTCTCTGAGATTCCTTATTGTTTATATTCTTAGTTTTTGCTCATTTCCTCATCTCCTGGAAGCGATTCAGAAAGTGGAGGTGATAACTAATGAGGTCGCTTGTTTTGTCGGAACAATCTGTTGATGATATTCCAAGCAGATAAGCTATGTGCAGTACCTAGGAAGAGGCGGAGAAGAGAGATTATAGGTTCAATTTACATTGTCGCTTAGGATCTGGGGGAGGTGGCGGCACACGGAAGAGGAGTGAAGAAAGTGCAGCACGAGGAAAAGATGCGGAGACCCTCCGGCGACCTCTCGCGCCCGAATGATTAAAACCGGGCGCAAAAAAAAACAACAACGTGTTACGTAACAATGGGGAATTGTAAACTATCATCTACACCCACGGCGATCCCATCTCAACAATGTCTTATTAACATTCCCACTATCTTCAGCTCTCGTCTAGTTTCCTCTGCACTCTTTTACTATTCTTTCTAGATTCTCTCTATTATATGTACAGTGTGCTGTGCTTTTTCTTTATTTTTCTTTCAACTTATTCTAAAACAATAAAATAATCGCACTTGTTCTCATTAGCGAGGAGAACAGCAACATTTTCGCTGTTACGGAACGTGGCAGGTCCGCAATTAAAACGAGAAGAGGAAGTCAGCAAAACTATAGAAATACTCAACATTTTTGGGTAACAAGTCTGAGACTAAGACTGAGTTTACTTTAGCGTGAGAAAACAATTACTTAATATGTTTTTTTCGTAATTATAGTCAATTCACAACTGTATACACAATTAATTACAAAAAAATAAAATGTTGATCAATACATTTTCAGCTTCACAAAAACAAGTATTTAACCCTTTCCACCCCAAATTGTTTTATTCAAAACTTTATAAAACCACTTCTTTAATCATATAAAAAACATCTTACCTATTTTTCTTCATTATTCAACATTTCCTACTGTTAAAAATACATCTAGGTTCAATTCACTTGAGTTGCTTCCAACAGTTTTAACCGTCGAAAGACAAAATTTAAAGATTCCGTTTGGAATCACTGGGCTGGAAAGGTTTAATCGAATATTTTTACAATTTTTTATGTTTTTTTTTACTCATATTTATTTGAAATTTTCATTATAAAAGTTTCGTTTTTACCCAATATTTACATAAACACATTTAGTTTAAATTATAATACTTAGAATTATATTTTAAACCATAAGTACCACATATGGGTCAAAGTGACCCATATGTGGTACAAAACTAGTTTACTTTCTGAAACGCTTTCAAAAGATGAAGGAATAAGAAAAATGAATAAAAATACACAAGCAATTATATCCATATATCCATTCTTCTTAATCTGCACTCTTAATCAATTTCGAAGATTGACCGTGAGTTTTCATGATTTCAAGTATATTTTTGATCGATATTTTTTAATACAGAACTACAATGGATTCATAAATAAAAAACTAATACTACCTATGGGTCAAATTGACCCGTTTATTAAATATTAATAAAATAGAACATATTGGCATCCCTCTGCTTTAGTCTCATTATAGAAATGTATGATATCAGGGTTGTTTTTTGGTGCACAATGGATATTTCTACTACTCACTTTTCCAATTTTTGGAAATCAAACTTTGAAATCCAAATATTGATGACATTTTAAGAACTTACTTGCTATAGACGGTCAAAGTGACCCATATGTGGTAAAAAAACATGTTTACTTTCTGAAACGCTTTTAAGAGATGAAGGAATGAGCAAAAATGAATAAAAATACACAAGCAATTAACGTGTAATAGACAAGGCTGTATTCTCTATACACAATTGATCAATGAAAGAACAAAAGTTTGCGGCCAGAGAACAAGAAATTAAAACCAAGACATTAACATGTAATTTATAAGGATGTATTCTTAATATACTTAATTCATCAACCAAAAGACGAAGATTTGATGTCAGGGATCGAACAATTATGATAATACAATCAATTGGAAAGTAAAGTTAAACTAGAATAGAAAAAATGTAGGAAGAGGAAAAAACATTTACATTTATTTATATGTTTTTTTTTACACATATTTATTTGAAATTTTCATTATAAAACTTTCGTTTTTACGTAATATTTAATAATGTGATAGTAATTAATCAAAGGAAATATTTGATTTGTTTAATAGAAAAAATCTTCTTGAAACAAGTTATGTAATTCAATAATAAAGTTCCAAATTTAAGTACTTTATCAATATACCCAATATTTACATAAATACTTTTAGTTTAAATTATAATACTTAGAATTATATTTTAATCCGTAAGTACCATATATGGGTCAAAGTGACCCATATCTGGTACAAAAACATGTTTATTTCTGAAACGCTTTCAAGAGATGAAGGAATGAGCAAAAACTAAAAATAAAAACAATAAGGAATCTCAAAAACTGCACACCCAATACACAATCTCTCAATAAAAGGACGAAGGTTTATGGTCAGAAAAGAAGAAATGTAGGAATTGGAAGAAAACGATAGAAATAAGGAAAAACTAAAAAATATATTGTAAAAGTGTACATTATGTTTACTTTCTGAAACGCTTTCAAGAGACGAAGACATGAGAAAAAATAAATATAAATACATAAGGAATTAAAGTGTAATATACAATTGATTAATCAAAGGATGAAGGTTTGCGGTCAGGGGTCGAGAGGTCGATCAAAAGGACTAATAAACTTAAAGTAGACTTAAAGTAAATGAAGAAATATAGGAAGAGGAAGATAACGAAAGAAATAAAAAAGAACCAAGAGGAAAAACATAATGTAGAAGTATAAAGATGTATAAAAACAATAAGGAATATCAAAGACTGCATACCCAATGCATCAATCAAAGGACGAAGATTTGATGTCAGAGAATATTAAGGATAATCAATTGGAAAGTAAAGTTAAGGTAAGAAGAAATGTAGGAAGAAATGTAGGAAGAGCAAAACATTTACATTTATTTATATGTTTTTTTTACTCATATTTATTTGAAATATATTTTAATCCCATGAAATAACAAATACACAGGAACTTTATTAATATATTTTATATGTTGTATTGGCTTCACAAAATATGATTTACAAAAAAAAACGATTGAAATAATAAATATTTATACAATTTATTCAATATTCATGCTCTATTTTTCATTATTATATTGTCTGTTTCAACGATATTTGAAATACGTCGATGTTTAAATGCTTTTTGATAATTAATCAGAACCAATAATAAATCAAACGCAAACTAAAGCCTTTAATCGGGCTCTTTGTTTTTTTATTTCCACTGTACGCATTTAATGTTACATTATATTTATGAAAAAAAAGTGTATGAAAATGATTTTATTTCAAATTTTTTATATCGAACGATAAAGAGTAAATAATGAAATTGAATGCGGATAAAGTTGATTAAAAAAATATATAAAACCATTGAATGAATGCAATGTAAAAACAACATCAAATATTACAAATTGACAATTCGAATATGATGAGTTTAGTTCTGTAAGCTGTATCAATGTAATTACTTTTATATTTTATCATCAAATATTGACGAATTTACTTGGAAGAATCAGATCAGTTGTAATTTTTGGAAAAAATAAAAATTAGAAATAATTATATATGAAATTTTCGTTATAAAACTTTCGTTTCAAAATAATTAACGTGTAATAGACAAGGCTGTATTCCCAATACACAATTGATCAATGAAAAAACAATGCGGCCAGAGGTCAAGAAATTAATAAAAAAACAAGGCATTAACATGTAGTTTATAAGGATGTATTCTGAATACACTTGATTGATCAATCAAAGGACGAAAATTTGATGTCAGGGATCAAACAATTAAGGATAATCAATTGGAAAGTAAAGTGAAACTAGGTAAGAAGAATTGAAGTAAAACAAGAATAGAAGAAATGTAAGAAGAGGAAAAAAAAACGTAAGAAGTAAGATAAAACCATAATGTAGAAAAATACATTATGTTTACTTCTGAATCGCTTCCAGGAGACGAAGGAATGAGCAAAAATGAAGAAAAACTAACAAATTATTAACGTGTAATAGACAAGGCGTATTCCCAATACACAATTGATCTATCAAAGGACGAAGATTTGTGCCAGGGAGAAGATTTGGACGGATTAAAAATTGGAAATAATTAAATATGAAATTTTCATTATAAAAGTTTCGTTTTTAAATAATATTTAATAATGTGATAGTAATTAAAAAAACGAAATATTTGCTTTATTTAATATAAAAAATCTTCTTGAAACAAATTTAGTAATTCAACAATAAAGTTCCAAATTTAAATACTTTAAAATATACCCAATATTTACAGAAATACATTTAGATTAAATTATAACACTTAGATTTATATTTTAACCCGTAAGTACCACATGTGGGTCAAATTGACCCACATAATATTTGTTTTCATTCTTTTAGCTATTCTAGTGCACTTTTCGGTAGGAGCAAAGCAGGAGCATTTTATTGTAGAGTATATTTTAGGTCAAAGTGACCCGTCTATAGTAAATAAGTTCTTAACATATCATCAATATTTGGATTTCAATGTTTGATTTCCCAAAATTGGAAAAAGTGAGTAGTAGTAATATCCATTATGCACCAAAAAAAAACCTGATATCATACATTTCTATAAATTTCTTCTATTTTATTAATATTTAATAAACGGGTCATTTTGACCCATAGGTATTACTAGTTTTTCATTTATGTATCCGTAGTAGTTCTGTTTTAAAAAATATCAATCAAAAAGATACTTGAAATCATGAAAACTCACGGTCAATCTTCGAAATTGATTAAGAGTGCAGATTAAGAAAAAAGGATATATGACTTGTAATAAAACAATTAGTTGTATGATTGATGGACACGGATGAAGCAATGACTAAAGATGGTTACGCAACCAAAAATTCGTGCATTCATCTTTTCTTTTTATTGTCTGACCAGTGCATTATCTTGCATGATCAGATAGAAGAAGTACAATAAAAAAAGAAGGAGGAAACCGATTAAGAATGAAATACGACCGATCTCGAGTTGTTCGTTATTAACAACGATTCTCTCGCTCTCTCTCTGTGTGTATTTATTTATTTTTATTATTATTTTTTGCGTGTGCTATATTCTACTCGAGTCGAGTGTCGATTCGGAAATTGAACAATTCACATTGTTAACAGGATGTCGAGGTCCTCCTTCCACCTTATATTTCGCTCCCTCAAGAGATCCATTGTCGGCTTTGTAGAACGGTTATTATTTAATATATATATATACACATCGAGCTTCTCGTCCTGCGCCAGAATTTCCCCCGATCAGCTATTGTTGCTACAAGATCCTTCGGAATTCGTTTACAGGAATTCGTCTCGTTAAATTCGCTGCAAAATTAAACCAGGGAGGAATATCGCGAGTATTAATCTCCTTTTTCTCATTATTCTCTTCAGCTTTGCGGTCGGACGTTTAAATTTATAAGGATTATTCCCCTGTTTTTTAGTTGTTCTCTTTCACTATTTTCACTTCTTCTTCCTACCGTCTCTCTCTCTGGCTTCTATCTTCTTCTTTTTTTTGTTAAGTGCCTTCGCGGACTCCACAATCGCCTTTTGCATCCTGATATGGAATGCCGGAGGTTACAACCTCCGGAGATCATTTAATACATCAAGCGAGGAGGCAATTCAGCGCTGCTTGTCCGCCGCATAGGGGTCCATGCTCTTTCTCTTTCAGGTGACTTCCGGTGGTGAACAATGGGCGAAGACGACGAAAACCCCGGGACCGAGTGCATGTTAATCAGGATGAAGGGAAGAGCGAGCGTTTCCCCGACGCAAATGTACCCTGTGCAAACTGTAAAAGGAAAAACGCGCAATAATAGTTTTCCACCGCAGAAAAAAAAAATCACGAAGATTAGAACAAAATAAACTATGTACTTTTTTAGCCATTAACCCTTTTGTTACCTGAACATGGTTATAAATTGGATTTCTTTTAAAACACATTAAAATTAAGTTGTTCATAAATTTTAAGAGAAAATTTAAAGAAAATAAAGAATAATTAATTGTAGCTTTCGCTTTACG
Source organism: Nicrophorus vespilloides (assembly GCF_001412225.1). Lineage (NCBI taxonomy): Eukaryota > Metazoa > Arthropoda > Insecta > Coleoptera > Silphidae > Nicrophorus > Nicrophorus vespilloides. Next base: position 16,322 of record NW_017095567.1, read on the forward strand.
AATTCTACAGTCATATAATGTAAGAATTGGAATAAGTGAAAAAATGCATTAAAATAGAAGTTTTCTATTTCATTGTTTTAAGTAAAAAGAAGAAAAAATTAGCTTATTTTAACCCCTTTGACAATGATTGTTATTATATAAGAAAAAAATAATTCTTTAAGGTAGCAAATTTTACTTTACGAACTAATTTAATTTACTAAAATTTATATTTAAACATTATATTAATTTATTTTATTTTATTATTTACATAAGCAATAAATTAAAATTTAAATATATACATTTTTGTACCTGTCTTCATTTTAATTTATTACATCTTCTTATCGAATATTCAAGTAAATAAATTTTCGATAGTTGCCTTTTGGCCATTTTCCCAACTTACATAACTCCAATTATAATAGTACAGATCTAAATCTATTCTCGGCAAGTGAAAGTTTGGAAATTGTTGGTTTCAACTTGATTTATTTAAAAAAATCTCTTTTTTTTTATCTACTCAAAACAATAATGCATGTTGATATAATCAATAGTTCTTTCATAATCCAATATTTCTGTTTTATTGATATCTATAAAACTCCCATGTTTTTCCGCAGGCATTTCATTACGTTTTATATGAAGATATTAATAGTTGTTATAATTTTGTATTCATTATATTTCCTTAAATATTTGCATTTCTAATACAATTTTCTTAAAATTAATATAAAAACACTACAAAAGTTTCTGATATATAAATTTAAAAAAAAAAATTAACATATAAACTTTGCAACAATTTTGTTAAATTTTATTGTGATTTTATAATTAAGCTTTATTTTTCTATTTACTTATAAATAATTGTTGTTTAACTCATAATAATTAATAATACTTATTATTTCCTACTATTTCTACTGTGATAACATTGGTATGTTCTAAAAACTGAAGAATTTACACGTTTTTTCATAAGAAGTAATAGACAATTTCAATGATTTAGCTAAATTTTCTTGCGTTAATTTTAATATTTCCAACATGATATTATGATCACTACTATATAGGTAAATATTAAAACAAAATGTACAGGAACAACATTTATATTAATGTTAAAAATATGTTTGAAAAGTTGGAATTCTGAACACAGTGGAATATTATCGTTGTGGAGTCTCAATAGTTGGTAATTTAATGAAATACGTTTGGTTTTATAGTAAATCAACACTTACATTTTTTCTATATAACATTTTTCAGTAAGTCAGTGTAATAATTCATATATTTAGTATTTCAACATTTTATTTTTAATTATTTGTGTAATTTTATGATTTTTTCAATTTATTGTTATAAAAATTTCCATATAATATTTGTATTAATATATAATAGTACAAAATATTTTATCAATTTGTTAGATTATAGTCTTCATATTTCTCAATTTGTTGTTTATAAAATGTGAATTTTCTTTCATATGTATTTTATTTCAGTCATTTTCAAGAAAGTTTAAAAAAAAAATTAAAAGTGTAGTTTTAAAAAATGTATTAGGACAAAACACTCTAATAAAACGTTAGCTGTTAATTGCATTAAACCTCGGCGGCTGTTATTTATGGCTCCGATTGGAAATGCACCGAACGAGGAGGATGGAGGACGGAGAACGGAGCTTTGGTCCGCGAGTGAGCGTGATGCAATCCGTCCGTCCGGGATGATGGAATTAGATAATGGAATTCCATTAGGCTAATTCCTGCAGCTTCTCTCTCTATCTCTCTCACTCGCGCACACCCTCCCACACTCTCTCTCTCGTACCAAAAACCCCTCAGCCCCAAAAAGGCTCGGGACGATCTTTGATCCTTGCAAAACTTTTCACTCAATTAACTTAATTCCACTGACAAGACATCGCCTAATGTAACTCGCTAATTTCGCCTGAGCCAAAACCCTCGCTCACTCGCTCTTCCGCATCTCTCTCTCCGTCCTTCATCCAGCCTCCTCGATCCCGAAATTAACGTCCGCCCGCCGCCTTTTCAATCGATTTAATCAGGGAAAAATTTATATCGTTGCCAATTTTAAGTGATTAAGGGAAAAGGAAATTGCAGCGAGGAATAAAAGAGGGTTGCTTGCTTAGTTGGTTGGTGGTGGTGTGCAGCACGGAACGATCGGTCGTAGCAGCAGCAGTAGTAGTAATTGATTAAGAAGCCCAATTCACCTCTGGGGCTCTCTGTAATTGGAAAAATATACATCCCGTCGTTTGATCAAATTTAATTGACATCGAGAGATTCGTGTACGGTACTTTAAATGCCCGGAAACTTTTTCCAGGACGGCGCGCTCCTCTTTTTTCTTTTCTTCTTCTTGTACTCTTCATCTTCATCTTCGTTTCATTCTTCTTATTCCACTACTACTACTTCTTGCTTCGACACCGCGCGAGTCAAAACTAAAAACAAAAAGCGAATGCAAGAGAAGAAGAAGTTTAGTACGACCAAGCAGGTAGAGGCTCTCTCTGATCAGAAGACAAGGCACTATCATTACCGTCGCAATTTCTGCCAATCTTGTCCGTGTACTTTACCTAATAAAACGGTTGACAACGTAAATATTTTAACGGTCTTAAAACGTGCATCGCCACACACCGATTACATTTTCTTCGCACGGTTCATTTTCTTACCCGAATTCAATGAATTCAAACCACCACCATTCAATTTACACACACTAATTATATAGATTATACCAAACCCATACTTATATAATTTAATTAATTTAAACGACCAATTTATTATATAATCAACTTTACAAATCCTGCTCTGACAAGCAATTTATATACAAGAAAATTATCAAATTTAATTAAAGTTATTACATTTACCATAAAAAAATACATACTTGCCAAATTACTTCTAAAATTACAAGTTAATTTGAAAATATCTCTTACAAAGTACCCATTTTTCTTATAAAAACTTTTTCTTATAAGAACAATTACCTTGGCTACTAGTCTTGTACCAGTTGTTAATGATTCTAGTAACTAAGGACATCAAACTTAGAATCCTAATCACCTAATCTAAGAAAATACAAAACTTTTTATATTATCAAAATGAACTTATTTGTAATTATATAAAGACTGATTTTTTCACATCTTTAAAACATATAGCTTTTCTCTAAAAATCATTTCTTACCATAAAAAAAAATTTAATGAAACAAATAAAGACTGATTTTTTTCTGAATTTTTGTAAAAATATTACAAGAAGTATTTCCTCTTTAAAAATTTCATCCCTTCAAAAAGTTGTTACAATTTAGCAATTGAATTCATTTGATCAATAAAACAATTTGTAACTAAAAGAGACAGAAACGTACCTCTTATATCGCAGTAATTCCGTTAATTAAAACAATAAATAAAGACTGAAATTTTTACGAAGTTTTCTAAATTTTTCGAGCAAATATATGTAAAGTTTCCTCTATAAAAATTTCTTCCCTTCATAAAGTTGTTATAATTTAGCAGTTCAATTCATTTGATCAATAAAACACATTGTAACTGTAAGAGAGAAACGTACCTCGTATAACGCAGCAATTCAATTAATTAAAACAATAAACAAAGACTGAAATTTTTCCGAGTTTTTCTAAATTTTTCGAGCAAATAAATGTAAACTTTCCTCTATAAAAATTTCTTCCCTTCAACATGTTCTTATAATTTGGCAGTTTAATTCATTTGATCAATAAAACGATTTGCAACTGTAAGAGAGAAACGTACCTCTTATAGTGCAGTAATTTCATTAATAAAAACAACAAATAAAGACTGAAATTTTTCCGATTTTTTCTAAAATTTTTAAGCAAATAAATGTAAATTTTCCTCTATAAACATTTCTTCCCTTCAAAAAATTGTTAGAATTTAGCAGATTAATTCTTTTGATCAAAAAAGATTGAAATTTGTTTGAATTTTTCTAAATTTTTGGAGAAAATAAATATTTAGTTTCCTCTATAAAAACTTCTTTCCTTCAAAAAGTTCTTATAATTTAGCAATTCAATTTATTTGATCAATAAACCAATTTGTAACTGTAAGAGAGAAACGTACCTCTTATAACGCAGTAATTCAATTAATTAAAACAATAAATAAAAACTGAAATTTTTCCGATTTTTTCTAAATTTTTTATGCAAATAAATGTAAAGTTTCCTCTATAAAAATTTCTTTCCTTTAAAAAGTTCTTATAATTTAGCAGTTCAATTCATTTGATCAATAATACAATTTGTGACTATAAGAGAAACAAATAAAAACTATTTTTTTTTTCTGGTTTTTTTCTACATTTTTCAAGGAAGTTTCTTGTATAAACATTTCTTACCATAAAATTTTAACAGTTTAATAAATTTAATCAATAGAACAATTTGTAACTGTAAAAAGTAAACCTCTTATAGCGCAGTAATTCCGTTAATTAAAACAACCACGAACTATTTTACTAAATATGCACATACTCAATCGAATGTACATTTTTATGCGTTCATTGTGCTTTTCTCAGTTAATCGATTGCAATCGATTCACATTGCATTGTAAATAGTTTTAATTATTTTTATAGAAAATACTTAAAACGTTTAGCTAATTACTTGAGTAAGTGGAATTTTAGTTTTAATTATGTTTAACTCTTCTCACGAGAAACAATACATGTCTAACGTCTTCCGACAAAGCGAAATATCTTAGATTATATTTCAATAGAAAATTAACATGAAACGATCACATAAAAATTAATACAAAACGAAATTTCTCTTCAGTATAATAAAATTTTCTGAATGTTATATATCTGCAAAAGTTTCTGACAAGAAATATTTTAATAAATGAAGAAATTGGATCTTATATTTTATTACATAATTAATTTAAAATTATTATGAAATTAAGAAAAAAAATACAATATTCTGTTAAAATGAAGAAAATAGGTGAAATATTATAAAAATAAATAATTTTTAGTTTATTTTTAGTAGACTATTATTTTTACTATTTATTTGTATTGACATTAATTTGGACATTTGAGTTTATGGAAAAAAAATTGGATTTGTTATATGAAATATCTTCAATAAAAATAATATTCTTCAATAAAATTATAGTATACAATATGATATGAAGACGTTAAAGTAATATTGTAATAGAAATTACATGGTAAAATTGTAATTATACTCCGGTGAATCTCCAACGTTATTCGATTACATTTTGTACAATTATTTCTCGCAATAAAACGCTTTTTATTACAAATAACATAAGTATGTTAAACATTTTTTTCTCTCTTATTCAACTAAATTATTACCATAACGCATTAAATCTACAGTTAAATGTTTCCTAGAAGAAAACAATACAACACGTTTTAAAAGAATGATGAAAATAATTCACAGTTCGACACATATAATGAATGAATTTTATAAATGTTAGTGGTATCTTAGTGAAAGTTAAGCAACAATGGGTAATGATTTAAATATAATAAAATTTATTATACAATTAAAGAATGAAATATTTTCATAATTATAAGTGGAATTATGCTTACGTTTTAAATGTTTCTGAATTCATTTAAAATGTCATTGGTAAATTGATGAAAGGTAAGCAAGAATGGGTGATAATTTAAGAACTAAATCTCTGATGACTTACAGCAAAAATCTTAGTGAAAGTTAAACAAGAATGGATAATGATTTAAATATAATAAAATTTATTATACAATTAAAGAATTAAATATTTTCATAATTATGGGTGGAATTATGATTAGATAAATAAGTTTTAATTATTTCTGAATTCATTTAAAATGTTTAATTGGTAAATTGATAAAAGTTAAGCAAGAATGGGTGATAATTTAAGAACTAAATCTCTTATGAATTACAAATAATATTCATAAAGTTGAAAGTTATTTTTGTATGAGTGTTTTAATAAATATTATTATTATGAAGGATAATAAATAAAAATCAATGAAACGAAATCAATCTAAATCGAAAGTTATAATTATTTCCGAAATCCTTATAATCCACATAAAATCTATAGTTAAATCTTTCTTAGAAGAATACAATTTAAAAATAATAAAAAAACAATTTAAAATATTATTGGTAACTTGATAAAAGTTAAGCAAAAAATAGGTGATAATTCAAATACAGTCAAATTTCTAAGTAAATACAACTATTATTATAAAGAATAATAACTAAGAATCAATCAAACGAAATCAATCTAAATCTAAAGATACAATTATCTCCGAAATCCTCTCGCCTCGCAACCGCACTTGTTGAAAAGATTTTTTTCTTCTACTCCTATCCTCAATTGAAAGGAGCAAAATCGAATGCCGGTAATTCGATATCCCATCTCGGAAGTGGATAAGATCGAATAGATTGGGAAGAACAAGAAGAAAACGAATCGAGCAAAAAAAAAAGAAAATAAAATAGTAGAGTAGAAAGAGGCGACACAAATGAATTGCGTGGATGCGCGTTTCCGGTCTCTCACCCTTCCGATTTTCATGCTAGGGGTGAAATTGGGGGATTCTGCAGGCTCTGGGCGTTTGGAATTAATTCATTGCGGTGTTGCAAATTTAATTGAAAAGTTTTCACCTTTCTCCATCTGCGAGTTTGGAAAATAACATTTCGGGAAGAGAAATAGAAGAAAAAAAAAGGTATAAAACAGTTTTCCTGTGAGCCGAAGGGGTGAAGGCCGGAAGTCCGATGGAACTGAGAGAGAGAGAGAGTGTACTAATTCATTGCAGTTTTCGCACGCGATTTTCCGACATTCCTCCATCCGGAATCGATGGCAGCCGGAAACTTTTAAACTTCTCAACTTTTCCTAAACTCGTCCATATACACACACAAAGCAATTAGCCAACTATTCAAGCAACTTTTCGTCCTGCAATATTTCACGACATAATTGATCTAATTCAATATCAACGAACATACACTACATTTCCGCTCCGCTCGTTCCATTTTTCTCCCCGCTTACCATAGTAAACTTCCAGAAAACTTTACTTCTTCCTCAATCCATAAACATAGGTAAGCATTTTCAATTACAAGAAAACCACAATTCACCTATAAAACAACTACATTATAAACTTAATAAATTAGTTTCATTGCATCTAAAGTATAATACAGTAGAACCTTGCTTAACGAGTTTAATCCCATCCAAAATTTCCAGTTTTTTATGAAATACTCGTATAGTGAAACATATTCAAAAACACACATAATATGTGTGCACTTCTCTCGTCACTCGTTATGCGAATCGTCGCTCGTTAAGCGAAAACGTATATCTACGAAAACTCGAAAAATATTGTATAAATGAATTTTATTAGCTAAATTTATGGGAATAATATATTGAAATTTTCATAATAAAATTTGCATTTCTAAGTAGTTAATGTGATTCATAATTAAAATTAAAATATTATTACGTGCATCAATTACGTATTTAATCAAATAATTTGCGGTGAATTGGATCCGGCTTTTTATTGGGTTAACCGGATTTGATAAATTACAAGATCGCGTTGAGTTAATTCTCAATTAATGCGATAGTTTCAAACGCTTCACCATTCTTTTAATCAAAATTAATTTATCGATCGATATATCATTAATCAATTAGGATTTAACAAACAAATTAATTTCTGCTAAACTTAGCACATTAAGATGATTTGAGTTCAAATTCGAAAATGTATTAGTATAGAGAAATTATTACACATTTTGCTAAAAAAAATGAATTTATAAGAATTATATTACAAATATTTAAAAAAATGTGTCAGAAAATGTAGTTTTTACATTATTTTTGTAATTAAATAACGAAATTTAATGAAGAAATAACAACAACTCAAGAAAATATTATTTACAAAATGTATAACAAAATTTATTTTAATGAGTTTTTTTTAATTAAATAATATTAATAAAGGGATGAAAATCATAATATTATGTACATTAATGATTCATGGAATTAATTTTGTAATTAATATGTGCAATAAATTTAATTTAATTTAATAATTTGTATAAGAGTTTAGTAGTGATTAGTTTCATTTAATTTGTTTTAGTTAGAATTTATAGACGATTTAAATGTTTTAGTAGTAGTCTTTATCCAATTGTTAGGGTGAGTAACGTACTAGAACACATTCCCATTAAATGGATTCCAGCAAGAGTAATACTCGAGTGAATCTCAGCAACGAACTAAAGTCTAAGTTCATTTACATACGAGAAACTAATCAATACATTCTGAGAAAGCAACTGAAAATTTAGCACAAAATATTTATTAAGCTATAACTATTAATCTCGAGAAATAGTCCATCAATAAAATGTAATTATATAACGCTTCATACAATTAACATTGATTGTAAATATGTAAATTTTAATACCAGTATAAGATTTTCTATTAAATATAAATTATTTCGTAAAATCTAAACTGCTTAATAAATAGAAATATCAAATAATTTCGAAGTATATATACATATAAATAAATTGTGTGCATTTATAATCAATGTAAAAAGGTAACTTTAATATATATTAGTATAATTTATCCTTATCAAGAAATTGTATATTTTGTTTCTTCATCTCATAAATACATTAATTAGTAACCTTATATTTAACAGAGTTTATTAGACGCCACGCGAGTAATTATGCTACGATAAGTCGCATGATTAACGAAGAGTTGAATTGGACTATACTTAAATCTAAACTTTGTGTAAATATTAAATTATTATATTATATAAATGTCTATACTTTACAGTTAAATGCAGTGTATTTATGTTGTTATTGAAAGCGAGAGTTCTTCCTTGTTTTGAAGAAAAGTGAGGTGGATGGATCAATATGTTATCATGTTAATGTGCGAAGACAGGGCTCGTTGGAGATTTTAATTGCGACACGAAAATCTAATTTCGATTTCGAACCAACTGCGCGGAACGCAAAAAAAAAGAGAGCCAAAGAAGGAAATGTTTGTGTGTGTGTGTGGGGCAAATTCGCGGTTTTCTGATCGAAGATTGCCAGTCGTGTGAGTGTGTTCGGATGGATGTGTGCATGGGCGGATGATGGTATGTGTGTATACGTATATGAAGAAGTGAAATCGAGTCGCAGGGCTAGAGAGAAACGAGCAATTTCCCGTAAAAGTGGATTCGCACGACCGCAGAAGCATGTTCCGCGATTTCGACTGTTGGGAGCAAGAACAAGATGAAGAATAAGATGAACGAAAAAAACAACCAGCAAGTGAGAGAAGAAGACGAGGTTCCCGACATGCAAATGCTAGGAACCCATTTGGAAACACCTCTTTCTCTCTTAACCTCTTTCACTCTGTATCAACCCATCTCCATGTTACTGTCCTCTACTCCACCATTCTGGTACAGCACGTCCGTCCGTCCGTTCGCGTTCTATCTGTGTAACGATGTGTAGGTATTGCAGAGAAGGGACATATTTATTAGGTCGCTAATTGTTCGATGGGATATCGCTCAACATACCGCTCTCTATATACCTTCCTGCTCAGTCTCTCCATCTCTTCCTCTCCATACCCGATCCATGCATATCTCCGTCCCAGTTGAACACACGCAAACACTTGCTCTCCATACAAGGTTTGAGCTTGTGTTATATAGAGATGTCAGCGCTTTGCGGTACATTTGTTCCGGAAGCGCAATAACTCTTGATTCCGATCGGTATTTGGGCCACGAACGCTCGGAATTTACACACTTTACATAGCATCTAATAATAATAATCTTATCGATTGCCGCGCCGCGCCGCGCGTTTTCAGTTACGGCCGTGCGCCAGTTTCACCACTTGATATTCATTCCTTCCCGACGAGCCCAATAACTTTTGATTTACGACACCAGACAACTACTTTCTGCCTTCTCGAATACCATGCATCATCGTTTTTTTACCAACATTGAAATTATCAAATGATGCAGCGCGCATAGTTTTCTTCTCGCAAATATTTCACAATAATTCAACACATAATAATTGATACACATTTTTAAAAATTTAACAACTTATTACAGTAGAAAAGTAAATAGTACAAATCTTGTACAATTATAAAGCTCATAACTTTGTATTCAATTTGAATATTTAATGATGTAATTGGCTTCTATAGTTATGAAGTAATGAAATTAAATGTAAAGACAAAGAAATTCGATGCACAAATTGTTTTATTACAAAAGAAGGATAGACATCACAATTCTGACAGTAGAAAAGTAAAGACCACATAGTATTTTGATTATAAAGGTCATAGCTTTCTCTTTAATTTGAATATTTTATGATCCAATTGACTTCTGTGTTTAAGGAGTAATTAAATAAAACGTGGAGACAAAGAAATTCGAAGCCCAAATTGTTTTCTCGTCTTATTTCAAAACAAGGATACAAATCAAGAATCTGACAGTAGAAACGTAAAGACCACATATCTTATAATATGTTGATTATGAAGCTCATAGCTTCCTCTTTAATTTTAATATTTGATGATTCAATTTGCTTCTGTGGTTAAATAGTAATTAAATAAAACTCGAAGACAATTTCGAAGTCCTAATCATTTTTTTACTGTTTATTTCAAAAGAAGAATAAAGATCACGAATCTCACAGTACAAACGTAAAGACCGCATATCTTGTAGTATGTTGATTATAAAGCTCATATCTTTCTCGTTAATTTGAATATTTTATGATTAAATTAGCTTCTGTGGCTAAGGAGTAATTAAATAGAACGTGGAGACAATGAAATTCGAAGCCCAAATTGTTTTCTCAGCTTATTTCAAAACAAGGATACAAATCAAGAATCTGACAGCAGAAACGTAAAAACCACATATCTTGTAATATTCTAAAGCTCATAGCTTTATCTTTAATTTGAATATTTTATGATTAAATTGGCTTCTGTAGTTAAGGAGTAATTAAATAAAACTCGAAGACAATTTCGAAGTCCTAAATGTTTTTTACTGTTTATTTCGAAAGAAGAATAAAGATCACGACTCTGACAGTACAAAAGTAAAGACCACATATCTTGTAGTATGTTGATTATAAAGCTCATAACTTTCTCTTTAATTTGAATATTTTATGATTAAATTGGCTTCTGTAGTTAAGGAGTAATTAAATGAAACGTGCAGACAATGAAATTCGAAGCCCAAATTGTTTTCTCAGTTTATTGCAAAAGAAGGATACACGACTCTGTCAGTACAAAAGTAAAGACCACATATCTTGTAGTATGTTGATTATAAAGCTCATAGCTTTCCCTTTAATTTGAATATTTTATGATCCAATTGACTTCTGTGGTTAAGGAGTAATTAAATAATACGTGGAGACAAATTGTTTTCTCAGTTTATTTCAAAAGAAGGATACAAATTAATAATCTGACAGTAGAAACGTAAAGACTACATATCTTGTAGTATGTTGATTCTAAAGCTAATAGCTTTGTATTTAATTTGAATATTTAATGATTCAATTGGCTTCTGGGGCTAAGGAGTAATTAAATAAAACTCCAAGACAATTTCGAAGTCCTAATTATTTTTTTACTGTTTATTTCAAAAGAAGGATAAAGATCACGAATCTGACAGTACAAAAGTAAAGATCACATATCTTGTAGTATGTAAATTATAAAGCTTATAGCTTTCTCTTTAATTTGAATATTTTATGATCCAATTGGCTTCTGTGGTTAAGGAGTAATTATATAAAACATGAAGACAAAGAAATTCGAAGCCCAAATTGTTTTCTCAGTTTATTCCAAAAGAAGGATACAAATCAATAATCTGACAGTAGAAACGTAAATACTACATATCTTGTAGTATTTTGATTATAAAGATCAAAGCTTTGTCCTTAATTTGAATATTTGATGATGTAATTGGCTTCTATGGATATGAAATAATGAAATAAAATGTGAAGACAAAAAAATTCGAAGCGCAAATTGTTTTATTACAAAAGAAGGATAGACATCACGAATCTGACAGTTGAAAAGTGAAGACCACATAGTATTTTGATTATAAAGCTCATAGCTTCCTCTTTAATTTGAATATTTTATGATCCACTTATTATCTATGGTTAAGTAGTAATTAAATAAAACGTGGAGACAATGAAATTCGAAGCCCAAATTGTTTTCTCAGTTTATTCCAAAAGAAGGATACAAATCAATAATCTGACAGTAGAAACGTAAAAACTACATATCTTGTAGTATTTTGATTATAAAGCTCATAGCTTTCTCTTTAATTTGAATATTTGATGATTCAATTTGCTTCTGTGGTTAAGGAGTAATTAAATAAAACTCGAAGACAATTTCGAAGACCTAAATGTTTTTTACTGTTTATTTCAAAAAAAGAGTAAAGATCACGACTCTGTCAGTACAAAAGTAAAGACCACATATCTTGTACTATGTTGATTATAAAGCTCATAACTTTCTCTTTAATTTTAATATTTTATGATCCAATTGACTTCTGTGGTTAAGGAGTAATTAAATAAAACGTGGAGACAAATAAATTCGAAGCCCAAATTGTTTTCTCAGTTTATTCCAAAAGAAGGATAAAAATCAAGAATATGACAGTAGAAACGTAAAGACCACACATCTTATAATATGTTGATTATAAAGCTTATAGCTTTGTCTTTAATTTGATTATTTGATGATGTAATTGGCTTCTATGGTTATGAAGTAATGAAATAAAATGTGAAGACAAAGAAATTCGAAGCGCAAATTGTTTTATTACAAAAGAAGGATAGACATCACGAATATGACAGTAGAAAAGTGAAGACCACATAATATTTTGATTATAAAGCTCATAGCTTCCTCTTTAATTTGAATATTTTATGATCCAATTGGTATCTATGGTTAAGTAGTAATTAAATAAAACGTGGAGACAATGAAATTCAAAGCCCAAATTGTTTTCTCAGCTTATTTCAAAAGAAGGATACAAATCAAGAATCTTACAGTAGAAACGTAAAGACCACATATCTTGTAGTATGTTGATCATAAAGCTCATAGCTTTCTCTTTAATTTGAATATTTTATGATCCAATTGACTTCTGTGGTTAAGGAGCAATTATACAAAGCGTGGAGACAAATAAATTCGAAGCCCAAATTGTTTTCTCAGTGTATTCCAAAAGAAGGATACAAATCAAGAATCTGACAGTAAAAACGTAAAGACTACATATCTTGTAATATGTTGATTATAAAGCTCATAGTTTTCTCTTCAATTTGAATATTTTATGATCCAATTGGCTTCTGTAGTTAAGGAGTAATTAAATAAAACGTGGAGACAATGAAATTCGAAGCCCAAATTGTTTTCTCAGTTTATTCCAAAAGAATCAAGAATCTGACAGTAGAAACGTAAAAACTATATATCTTGTAGTATTTTGATTATAAAGATCAAAGCTTTATCCTTAATTTGAATATTTGATGATCTAATTGGTCTCTGTACTTATGGAGTAATTAAATAAAACGTAGAGACAATGAATTTCGAAACTCTCATCGTTTTTTCAGTATATTTAAAAAAAAACTGTATAAATCGGATAGTAAACTAATCATATCTTTAATTTGCATATTTAATTATATAATTGGCATATGCAGTTACCGAGTAATTACTTAAAATGTTAATACATTGGTAGTTTCAAAATCTAATTTTATTGTTTAAATTTGAAAAATAACCACAAATCTACTCATTGTAAAGAGTTTTCACTTGTATTTGAGTGTTTTATAATCTAAAAGTTTTATATATTTATGAAGTAATAAAATAAAACGTAAATGTAACAAAATCAACAAAAATTCCTCACGAATTTTAAAAATTCGAAAAGATTTGTAATTATTTAATTAACAAATGTTTATATTAAAATTGTTGAATTTGAAGTTAATAAAGAATGAGATAAAACTTATGAACGTAAAATGAAATATGTGAATAATTGAAAGTGAATGCGAAATGAAGAAGTACAAAGATATGCAAATAGATGAAATAACTTCTTGAGAAAAATATGTGAATCGGAAAGTTGGAATCGTGGGTACAAATTAGGGGTTGCGGGAATAAACAGTTTTCGGAAAGAAATTAATTTCGGGAAAGGCTGACCGCCAGAAGCTAAAAGAATGCGAGTGAATCTACGTGGAAATATGATCGCAACGTGATGAGGTGGTCCGGTTCGCACGCCATCCATCGGCGCCACAATGCCCATCCAATGCCCCGCTATTACGTCGGAAACAATGTAATGGACGTGGTCGAGGGCGGCGGCGGAAAAAAAAATATATCATTGTTGGTCGGAGCGGCCGTGGCGGAGCGAGGGGGGCGAGTTGAGGTATCCACGACCAAATTGGAAATTGCGGCGATATATACAGTTTTAATTAATGCCCTCCCACGATAGATCATATTTTCGGGCGGTGGGCAAAAATGCCGGAATGGCATGGTTTCGCAATGGTATGGCAAATAGTATAGTATAGGTGGAGCGGTGGAGGAGGAAAAATCATTGTTTCACATCGCGCTTTGCATATTCATTGCATTCCCTTCTTCCATTAGCGCGCCGAGAGACCATATGGTGACTTACCAGCAGAGGCCACTTCCTCTTTCCACATTTGCATACACTTCTCGCTTTCTGCCTCCCCTCTTGCTCTACATATCTCTGCCTTGTCCAGGACTCTCCGAGTCTGGGCCGTTCCTCACAATTAGAAACACACCTCGATTAACATGCTAATTCGCAATCCCCGATAGCGCACATACATACAAACAGCAGCCAACCGCATTCCCATTACAGTCCTTTTCGAACAGGCAACAAAAAAAATAAATAAAGAAAAAAGGACGACCGACAACAGCAACAACAACAAGAGAAAAACTGAAACAAAAGAAAAAACAACAAAAGCCGCAGCCAGAACGGATTCATTAACTTCACAATCAATTGCAGAAATCTCCTACTTTTCACAAATACAAGTCCAGTACAGTCCAGCAAATTGAATTCGAAAATTTATTAGTTGTAAGAAATACTTATAATTTTTGATAAAAAATCGGTATCAGTATTGACATTTATTATCAAAAATTGAGCATTACATAATACTCCAATTGTGTACAAATAGCAGCCATCCTCAATCCAATTACGATTCCCGAAGAGGTAAACAAAAATAGCAACAAAAAAAATAAACGAGAAAGAAAGAATGCATCACCTTCACAATCAATTGCAGAAATCTCCTACTTTTCACAAATACAAATTCAAGTCCAGTACAGTCCTGCGAGTTGAATTAGCAATATCATTAGAAAATTTATTAGTTGTAATAAATACTTATAATTTTTGATAAAAAAAATTAGTATCAGTATTGAAATTTATTATCAAAAATTGAGCATTACATAAAACTCCAATTGTGGGTTAATTGTCTTTTGAATAATTGATCTGGAATTAGTGTACAAATAGCAGCCATCCTCAATCCAATTACGATTCCTGAAGAGGTAAGCAAAAATAGCAACAAAAAAAATAAACGAGAAAGAAAGAATTCATCAACTTCGAAATAGATTGAAAAAATTTCTAACTTTTCACAAATTGAAATTCTCGTCCAGCACAAATTTAAATTGTTCTTTACTATAAATAACGAGTCTATATCGCAAGTCCGACAACCGAAAGACCTATTGAAATCCCGACGTTCGAAATCCCGACTGTATCAAAATCCCGACGTTCAAAATCCCGAGTGTATCAGAATCTCGACAAACATAATCCAGACTATATCAAAATCCCGACTGTGTCAAAATACCGACTATATCGAAAAATTTTACAATAACATTTTTAAATTATTTCGGAGCGTAGTCACCTTGTGCTACACTTTTATTATTAATAACAATAAATTATTATTAATTTATTTGATTTTGTTGACTTATCCATAATAAACCTTAACATTATGAAATAATCTCAAATGCAATTACATTATTAATTATTATTATTTATTATTAATAACAATTTAAAAGTCACTACGCTCCGGCATCATTTAAAAATGTTATTTTAGACATTTTATATATAGTCGGGATTTAAATACAGTCGGGATTATGTTTTCGGGATATTAATATAGTCGGTATTTTGATATAGTCGGGATTTCGATACAGTCGGGATTTCGAACGTCGGGAATTTGATTAGCAATATTTCGGTTGTCGGGCTTGCAATTGCCACCGATAAATAACACAAACATGTTTTTAATAGTAAATAAATCATTATGACAAGAATTATGATTTTGTCATAATTTTCTAGTTTAACTAATAACTAAAAATTGTATTTTCGTTGATTAATTGTATCAGTATTGAAATTTATTATCAAAAAGTGATCATTACATAATACTCCAATTGTGGGTGAATTGGCTTTTGAATAATTGATCTGCAATTAGTGTACAAACAGCAGCCAACCTCAATCCAATTACGTTTCTCCGAAGAGGTAATAAATACACGAGTCAACGAAAAAAAACAGCACCAAAAAAAAAAGCAAAAACGAAGAAAGGATTCATTAGCTGCATAGAATCTGTTACTTTTAACAAATCGAAGTTGTATCCAACCAAGTCCGAGCGAATGCGCGCCTCCAGGGATACATCAGAGCCGCATCAAAATAGGGTAACTGGACGGGCTTAAAAACTGAATGAATGATTCAATTACGACCGCGCGCCTCGTGTCGTTACATAAATATTTATGTAAGACGGCGGCGTTGGTGGTGTTCCCCCCTTTCGCTCGGCGCTCGGTCTTTAATGCCGTCTGCCTTCCATCTTCGCAAGGAACAAAAAGGTCTTAATGCCTTTCAATTACAATTAATAAACTCGAGCTGCAATTTTAATGACGCCGTCTTCACGATAGTGGAGACGGCTAAAAATAAAGCAGATCTAACGGCACCGATCCATTTATTTACATTAAATAGTAAACGTTTCATCAATGTCTGCCCACGGCATTCCCATCTATTTCCTTCGAGCTGCATACGTAAATGTAGGTTGCTTGAGGATAGCTGTTTTCTTTATCTTTACGAAAGTGAATCCAGAGAAGTAAAGAATATATTTAAACTAGAATATCTAAATTTATGTACACACATTCGTAATAAATTTAATAATCATACTTTTGTTAAATAAAAAGCGCTTATTAAGATGAATTCTTTGAAATTTCTTATAAGAAAACAATACGTAATTTTAGTTAATTGTTTAATTTATTTTGAGAAATATTAATATTTTACAGTTTTTTTTGTTCTTCAGGAATCTGTCTCAGAGAGTGGTCTCAGTGCTATAGAAGTGGAAGGAATTTTATAGTTAATATATTGTTACTTAATGTATGTCAAATGCTATGTTTTGTATCGATTAAAAAATGTGTGTTGCTGTTTATGTGCAGATATTAGAGAGTGTGAGAATTGAGGATTCGCGTTGAGATCTTCGGGATTGTTTGGAAAATAAATGTTACCAAATAAATCCTAACTGTGCAGGAGACGATGGATCGTCGATCGGTCACGCGTGGCGGCGCTTTACTGCTTAAATACGAAAAGGTCGTAGGGTTCGTAGGTAAATCTCATCTGCAGAAGAGAACGGCCGAAAGGAGAAGGAGGAGGACAAACGATAAAAAAAAAACTGTAACGCCGCACCAAATCCGGCCTAGCCTTCCGCGAAAACCGCCCCGGTAATAACGGTGATGTTGCGTAATCGTTGCAAATTTATACCTAATATAACGATCGAAGACCATCGTATGTGCACGTACGTATGTATGTATATACATATACGCGTGGTACGGGGGGAATTGGAGGATTCCATCATATATCGTCAATAATAAACCACTATTACCTCAGGAATGTTACCCATCATATAGCTCACAATGGACGTTTGTAGCAGTTCAATAGCCCCCCTTCAGTGCACAAACACACACACTTACACTCGCATATATATACACACATACATGAGCAATATAGAAAAAATGAGTAGCGAAAGAAGGTTTGTGTCTGCGTATGTGTGTATAAAAGAGAAAGAGAGGTGAAGAGAAGAGCAGTCTACCATGAGGAAGAAGAAAGAGAATGTACTCTCTATAAAATCTTCCAGATTCCAAATCAATCAAGTTCTTTTTCTTCGTTTCTTTCGCTTTCGGCTTTATTGGGCGCCCGTGCCATGTATCAGAGCCGTGCAAAAAGAATGAGCGACAGTAAGGGGGTGGATTCAAGGGTTGTGAATGAGGGAGAGAGAGAGAGAAACGAGAGAATTTATATGCTAATGGAGGAACGAGAAACCGTCTGTGGATGTGTGCGCGCCCAAATTGGACAAAAAGCCTGGGCCAACACCCATCCGTTATAACTAATAAGGGTGCTTGGAAACTTGCTTGCGGCCAGGTCCGAACCTTCAGCCCTACCACTCCCCCTTCCCCTGAAGAGATGTCACGGAAAGCGGGATTTATGATTGTTCCATTATTGCGAAATTGTTTCGTGTATATTTCGCATCACATATATGTGTTTCTCTTTTTTTTTGTTGTTGTTGCCGTTGGTTCTCGTTCTTTGTTTTCATCCGCCGCTTTGTCCTCCCCGTTATTAAATGTAGTTGATGTATTATTACGCAACCCGCATTAAGCCGAAACCGCCGATATTTTCCGAAACATGTCACAGGTGTTTCATTTGCAATTTTCCACCATATGAACGACTCCACACACATACACACAATTTCATATATATCACGAATTGCATGCATCCAACGCTCAATTTCAACATTTGCTTAAAGTTCCGAATTGGCCATTGACTATTGCATTTGTTTTACAACAGTTCTGATGTAACAATACAATTCATTGTCATTCGTACAAATAGTATTTTAGTACAAATAGAACAAATAGTTCACATTTTACGAAATATTTTTATTAGACTTGATTTTACTTAATTTTTGTAAACCAACATATGTTTTTTCATAAACAAGACAAATGATTATTATTTTATCTATATTTATAAATTATATTCATTGTTCAAACCAAGTCATTTCAGCTATCACAGGTTACAGTTGACTAACATTTCAGCAATAAATTTAAGTAAAAAAGAGAATTCTCTCTTTACGAATTTTATAGTCTAATAATTTACATTCATTTGTGTGATCTCATTCTTATTTTTAAAAACATTACAAATTAACTTAAAAAGGCTATACCTACTTGATCTTATGAAAAAAACTTAAACTTTACTTAAGAATAATCACTTTACGAATTCACAATTT
Organism: Nicrophorus vespilloides; assembly: GCF_001412225.1. Taxonomy (NCBI): domain Eukaryota; kingdom Metazoa; phylum Arthropoda; class Insecta; order Coleoptera; family Silphidae; genus Nicrophorus; species Nicrophorus vespilloides. The sequence continues at coordinate 35,312 of NW_017095567.1, forward strand.
TAAAAATAATTCTCATGACAAATTTACTGAAATATATTTAAACTAAATTTTTTTTTTGTTCATAAATAAGACAAATGATTATTATTTTATCTATATTTATAAATTATAAGTAATTTCAGCTATCACAGGCTATAGTTGACTATCATTTCAACAATAAATTTAAGTAAAAAAGAGGATTCTCACTTTACGAATTCTATAGTCTAATAATTTACATTCATTTGTGAGATTTAATTTTACGAATTTCCCATTTTTATTAAA
>NW_017095567.1:35595-36055 GCF_001412225.1 Nicrophorus vespilloides
AGAATAATCACTTTACGAATTCACAATTTTAAAAATAATTCTCATGACAAATTTACTGAAATATATTTAAACTAACATTTTTTTATTCATAAACAAGACAAATGATTATTATTTTATCAATATTTATAAATTATAAGTAATTTCAGCTATCACAGGCTATAGTTGACTATCATTTCAGCAATAAATTTAAAGTAAAAAAGAAGATTCGCACTTTACGAATTCCCGATTTTAAAAATAATCCTCATGACAAATTTACTGAAATATATTTAAACTAACATTTCTTTTTTATACACAAGACAAATGATTATTATTTTATCAATACTTATAAATTATTTTTATTATTCAAACCAAGTCATTTCAGCTATCACAGGCTATAGTTGACAAACATTTCAGCAATAAATTTAAGTAAAAAAAAGATTCTCACTTTACGAATTCTATAGTCTAATAATTTACATTCATT
>NW_017095568.1:0-24154 GCF_001412225.1 Nicrophorus vespilloides
TATTGTTTCAATGGAAAATGTTGACTATTCAAATTATATTACTGTGGTTTTATCCATTTGGCTGTAATTCATGTTCAAACTTGAAAAAATGAAAATAAAAGCAGTGTTTTCACATTTCATTGATTTACTCGAAAACTATAATAGATAGAATTGAATCAAAACATACATATGAAAGTTGAATATTTTGGGAATGTAGCGAGTATACTGTGCTTCTGTTTGGGGAATCCAGCAAGTATAGATACATTTCTGTGCTCTTATCCATATCGCTGTAATACGCGGAGGCGCCAAATGATTACATACTTTTGAGGGAGGCTTAGTAACATGAAGTTTGGAAACCATTGACTTAAATAATTGTAAATTATCTTTTACCTGCTTATTTGGTTGCATATGCAAATTTTTACACAACACCTCCTAATTGCTGTAAGTAACGTAATCTAAGACGAAATGCGCTTTTCAATTTATTTCCCTTTATATATATATACACACGTACAATTCGATTGAAGCTCCCTCTCGCGGCAACGATTCTCTCACGTGTCAACACGTCCATTCGTATTTGGGTTGATTTTAATTTATTGAATGGGTGGAACGATGATTTTAATTAATTAATCAACAGATTTACCTGGTATTATTGTCGAGGCGCTAATTAACGTGAACTACGCCCACGCCAAACCATCAATCGTCCCCACCTAAACTGAAGTAATTAACGTTTGTTTTCCTTAAGATTAAATTTTCAAACGCTAATTGCTTGTTATTATTATTATTATTACAGCACGGCAGACAATTATCAAACTTGGAAGAAAATCAAAAACTGATCTGCTTTTTATTTGCTTTCCAACTTCATTATTCATTAGAATTTCTAAGTAACAATTAACTCTGCAAATGGAGAATGACATAAATATTAGTGAACGACATTCTTAAGCTTCTGGTAAAGTTTGTATTAACTTTTGTAATTTGAATATTTTATAAAAATAAATATTGTAATTAAGTAAATCTGAAAATTTTCTGAAATTTGAAATTAATGATGACAAAAATTTGAAAATTTTGTTATTTTCATATGTAACTTTTGTAAATTTGATCTTTTATGCAAATACATAGTATTTAGTGCGCGATTTATTATAATTGTTGATATTTTGTTAATCATTTTATGAGCAATTCGCACGTTCCATGACGAACATTTTCAATGCGAAATTTCCGAATCGAACTCATTAATTAGACAAAACGACCAATCGCGCACATAATTAGTGCGAATAAGTAAATAAAACGAAAGTATCAGAGCTAATAAATCCATCCAATTAAAATGAATAACCATTTGTTTCTGCGGATTCGCAAATGCGCAACGAACGTGTTTGCACACTACATTACAAATTTTATTTTTTCAAATAACTTCCGAAATTTCTGCTTGAAAAAACAAACAATTACAAAAGCAAAACTGTTTTGTATTATTTTCTCTAGATTGCTCTGATATTATAATATCAAACAATTGATGGACGATTTGCACGCAATTTTATCGTAATTAATTTCGGACGCATTAAACTCGTGTGTTTGCAATCTGTGCAGAGATGGGGGGATAGATGGCGCTGCGTGTGAATTATGTTCGATGTAATTTATTGCGGATTACCGATGATCTCAATCAACGTTGCGCACGTTTTTTTTGTTTTGTCGGAATTAATATAATTTGCATTGAAATCAATATTTATTTGTTTGAGTTTGAATTGAATTGCAAATGCGTCCTTGGAGTTCTCTCTCTTTCAAGGACGACAGACCGAAATTGATCGAGGTTAGCCTTGACCTAGCGTCTCAGGAATTCAGACGTTCTATCGCATCAATTGTTTTATTTTATGTTTTGTTTTTTTTAGATATAGATGAAATCTGAAACTAAGAGGAAACTTAATTGAACTTAAGTAGGCTATGGAAAAATACATGAATTTTGTGAAACAAACATGAATCGAAGTAAAATGAAAAAAAAAACAAAATAAAGATTAATTTTTCCTAAATATCAACTTTACTAATTCACAGAAATTGATGTTTTTTTTTAAATAATTAGTATTAATTAAACAGAAAATTTTACTTTTTCTAATTTTTTCTTATTTTTTGTCTTTACATGAATGCAAATTGTTTTGTTTTTTAGATATTGATGAAATCTGAAACTTTAAAAACTAAGAGGAAACTTAATTAATCTTAAGTAGGCTATGGAAAAATACATGAATTTTGTGAAACAAACATGAATCGAAGCAAAACGGGAAGAAAAAAACAAAATAAAGTTTGAAACATTTGAAATTCACGTTTCATTTGAATTTTTCCTAAATATCAACTTTACTAATTCACAGAAATTGATATTTTTTTAAATAATTGGTGTTAATTAAACAGAAAATTTGAAAATTTTACTTTTTCCAATTTTTTCTTATTTTTTGTCTTTACAGGAAAATAAGAATCAATTGTTTCATTTTCTGTTTTTTTTTGTTTGTTTGTTTTTGTACTTTAGATATTGATGAAATCTGAAACTTTAAAAACTAAGAGGAAACTTAATAAATCTTAAGTAGGCTATGAAAAAATACATGAATTTTGTGAAACAAACATGAATCGAAGCAAAATGAAAAAAAAAAACAAGATAAAGATTGAAACATTAGAAATTTTCGAATTTTTCCTAAATATCAGCTTTACTAATTCACAGAAATTAATGTTTTTTTTAAAATAATTATTGTTAATTAAACAGAAAATTTTACTCTTTCCAATTCTTTCTTATTTTTTGTTTTTACAGGAATGCAAATTGTTTTATTTTCAGTTTTTTTTTTGTACTTCAGATATTGATGCAATCTTAAGTAGGCTATGGAAAAATACATGAATTTTGTAAAACAAACATGAATCGAAGCAAAATGGAAAGAAAAAAACAAAATAAAGTTTGAAACATTTGAAATTTTCGAATTTTTCCTTAATATCAACTTTACTAATTCACAGAAATTGTTTTTTTTTTTCAAATAATTAGTGTTAATTAAACATAAAATGTTACTTTTTCCAATTTTTTCTTATTTTTTTGTCTTTACAAACAAATTTACACATGACAAATTGAATATAGCGAATCGACAAAATTAAATTTAGTTAAACTACAAACGGTAGAAAATTGAATAACTTTGCCATTGAGTAATTCAGATTTGAGCAAACTCATGTTTTGCGCTAACTAAATCACGGACGAACATCCCTTACAACGCACGTATTAATCAGCGACATGAATAATGGAACAACGTGCGATCCGAAATTCCTACGTACATTTCCACGTCTGAAAACGATCTATTTTACAAATTTTTCTTCTATTTTCTTTCTTTACTTCTTCGTTTATGTGTGTGTGTAAAAAGTGATGGATTTAAGCAGGTTAGAAGATGTACGGACCATTTGCTATAAGCGCGCGCGTAAAATATCCGCCTGTTCTGTTCACTTCTTTTGCGCGTTTCGAAACAAATAAAATGTGATATTTTATTACGTTTTCAGCTGAAAATATATATATAAAAAAAAATGCCCGTCTGATTTATATCGCTCGATAGGGGACGATTAAAAGTAAAAATAATGCGAAAAAATGGTGAATTATTGCCGCAACAGTCATCCGTCTACGTCAGGTGCTCGAGGTATATATTACACGCGTTTCTTTTCTCTCATTTTCTTTTCTTCCGCTTCATAATTCTTATTAAATATATAATAATTCGTACATGCTTAGTTCTCACGTTACGTGAAATAGATTAAAAAGCGCATTTTGCCTTAGATTAGATTACTTACAACAATAGGAATTAGGAGGTGTTGTGTCAAAATTTACATATGCAACCAAATATACCTGTTTATTTGGTTGTCACGTTACCTAACTTTGCTAGAAGCGAAGTTAAAGACTCAATCAACGAATTCATATTTAAATATATTCAAATGTTTCTAGATTTTTGTTTCGATTCGTTTTTTTTATTATTATTTTCAACTTTAATAAATTTGTAGAAATAATAAGTTTCTATTTTTAAATTGGTAATAGAAATTTGTTAAGTTGGTACATTGCAGAACGAAATATGAATTTCATGAAACAAACTCGAATCAAAATGGAAAAGCGAAAAACAATGGAATATAACAAAATAATATGTCTAATTTAGTTTATTCATATGTTTTTAGCTTTCGTTTCTTTTTTCCATTAACTTTTGTTTCATTAACTTTTTTATATCATTATTTTTTTCAACATTCTTCTTTTTATAAATTTAGTTGAGATTTGAAGAAGTTGAGATTTTTTTTGTTATAATTAGAAATATTATTTTGTTGAATTTATAAAGTTGGTATTATGAAAAAATCGAATCAAAATGGAAACACTATATCTTAGAAACAATTGAAATTTGTTAAGAATTATAAGAGTTTCAGAAATTAATTTGTGAAGATTAAAAAAAAATGAATGAAAAGTAGATTGTTGAAAATGTTAGATATTGAATGTGGCGATATGAATAGAATAGAAAATATGTTGTGCTCTTCATCGATGTTTGAAAAAGATGAAATTGAGCCGCAGAGCGGAAATTAGGCGAGGATAGTAGAGTAGGCTTTGGAAACGAAACGCTGCAGATGCGGTGAAACAAAAGAAGGGTTGAAGGGTGCAGGGAGTGGAGTATATGAAGGGAGGCGGCGGTTTCGTTTCATGTAAATCCATTCGAGCACGTAAATATTTTACAGTGTGACCAACCGTGCACACGGATCTGGGGGGAGTAAAATAACGAACAGCAACAACAACAACAACAAAAAAAAAAGAACTAAATAGAATGATGAAATAAAAATAAAATAAAAGATGGACAGTGTTTATATTCAACAAATTTATTTACGGCCTCCGTTTTAATCCAACCCGTTTCGTGTCCGATCTTTCTCTTTTTCTCTCAGCATCCATTCAGTTTGGTGGACAAATTGGTGAGGCCGAAAGGACATTAGCGTCCATCTGAGCGTGTTGTCATGCAGCGCGACAAAGCCCTTCTTCCCCTCTGTCTCTGTGTGTGATTAAGTTGTCTCTCCAGTGGATTTACTGAAATATGAGAAATTGCTTTATCACATCTCTTCTCTGCAAACTCCTTTTCTCACCCATTTTTTATTATTATTATTTTCATCTCCGTTACGAAATCCAATTTTCATCGCATATCAAAAAAAGATCCAATTAATTAATTAAGTCAATTCTAATTAGATTATGTTCATTTTTTTTGTATCTAGTTGTCTTGTCTCTTACAGTTTTCGAATTTCTGTCGTCTCGAAGTTCTAAACTTCTTTTGTCATATCCGTTCGAGCAAGTTTCGAAGCGTTTCCTGCCAGAAATTTTCAAACAAATCCGCCTTTTGTTTGCTCAACTATAAATATATACTACGAGTCTCCACTTGAAAGAGAAAGAGAGAGAAAGAAAGAGAATTATATGGTAATTAAATTGAACGCGCAATGGGTCGATACATACAAAGTGGCGCAAAAGTAATGTCATAATTTGAATTGGCTGCCAATTTGTTATAAATGAAAAAAAAAGCTCTGTTTTCATCAAAAGTTTAAAATTAGTAACATTACTTGACAACTATAAATATATATATTTCGAGTCTCCACTTGAAAGAGCAAGAGAGGGAAAGAAAAAAAATTATATGGTAATTAAATTGAACGCACAATGGGTGATACATATATACAAGGTGGCGCAAAAGTAATGTCGTAATTTGAATTGGCTGCCATTTTGTTATAAATGAAAAAAAAAGAGATCTGTTTTCATCAAAAGTTTGTTCGAAAGTGTAAAATACAAATTGGCAATTTTTTTCTTCAATGTTTTTCTTTCAAGACTTACAAGATTCGTGGTTTGTTGTGGTAAACGTGAGATTTTAAATGAAAATTTTTCAAATAATCAGTAACAATAACTCCATGGCTTATTGACAACTAATTCCCTATATATCTACATCATAAATGTCAAAGTGACAGTGACATTTGACACCATCTGCAAAAATGACAGCCAATTCAAATTATGACATTACTTTTGCCCTCAATTGTAACCAACAAATTTCAAATGACTTTGACGTTTCACTTGTCACACGACTATTTTGTTTTGTTTTTATTCAACTGACGTTCCTTTTACGTCTAAAAGCAATGAAAAATGTAGTGTCTTCACTCTTCAGTGATTTTCTCATAAAGAATTGATCCAAAAGATGCATATGAAAGCTGGATGTTCATACATTTGGCTATAATTAATCAACTTCGATATTTTTTCCACTCATTTCCACTGAAATCACTTTACGATTCGACTTCCGTTTCCGGATTTCTTCCTTTTTCGTTTATCTCTCTAGTTTTTTTTTTTCTTTATCGAATTCAGTTTTCTAGTCGGTTTTTCTCTTCCAATTTTCTTCTATTTCCTTTTTATTTTGGAGGGTGGAAAAGTAGAAATGAGAGAAAGAGGTGAGGGTGAAAGGGTTGGTTGGCGGCCGGCGGCGAGAACGAATTAAATTGGCGCAGAGCCCATTACGAATTTACCGACGCCATTTAAAAACTCAAATATTACAAAGAAGAGAAAAATGAAACAAAATACATTACAAAAAGTAAAGAAATGAAAGAGAGAGAAGAGAGAAAAGAAGATGTGCCGCATTACGAAATTGCATTCCGGACAAAATGTAAAATGACATTTAATAACTGCTGTGAAATTAATCAAATAAATTGTATGCGGGTCCGAGTCGTAGCGGGGAATAATTTGATAATGTTGGTAATGCTAGTTACTCTCTTTTTTTTTATTATATAAGTTTAGGTTTTGTTTCTGATGCAGTTATGCAACGCAACATGCAATAACGCCATTATTAATCGTTGTTTTGTTTTTGTTGCATAACCAATGGTTAATGTTGTTACTTGTCAAGTAAACTCGACAAAAATTACTTTGTGTATTTGACAAAATATTTGCTGCAAGTATTTCAACAAGTAAATTAAAAAAAATACAGATTCCTATTTGAAAATTTTATTTATGTGCTGTTTCTTCACTTTCAATTTTTTAAACAAATATCGCAAAAATTTGATATATAAATAAATAAATAAATTCCATAAGCAACTATAGAAAGTTTGTTTAATGTACCAATTATTATAAATGTTGCATTAAATAAACATTGAGCGAAAATCCGGTTAACACCTAAAAAAAGATTACCATAAATTTTGTGAAAACTTTCTTCTTTCTTCATTCATACATTTATATCCATTAAAGTCACCAAATTTATTAAGAAATAATGTCCTATCAATTCCGAATTCGGAAACTGGATCCGTCGCGACTTTCACTTTTTTTCTAAATTTGTTGTTTTGTTTTCGTTGGAGAGTGAAAATTGAGGAGGAGGCCCAGCCCACCCAAAAAGAAAGTTACCTTATCAATTAGGAACGATGTAGTAGGCTAATTCAATTGTCACGTTGTTATTCTGTTTATATAACAACATTTATTAATAGTAGGCTAGATTTCAATTGTTCCTTATGTGTTTTTGTTTATGTATTATATAACAAAAACGTTAGTTGGCGTTGATTCAATAATTTTCAATTGTTTTTTTTTGTTTTTTTATAAATGTATATAAGAATGTGTTTATGTAAAACAATTTAGTATTATATAAAAAAAAAATATCGATTTTATTTATCAAAAGTTTCAACAACAAAAACGTAATTACATTTTAAGACTAGATAATAAAATTAACGATGATGGCGATGTTTGTTTGCTCTTATGTAACGAAATGTAAATGAGTTTATGGTTTTTTTTTGTTTGTTTGTTTTGATGTGTGAAAGAGAAATTTGATGAAATGATTATTGTTTGATGGATTTAGTATTTGTATCCTCCGTTCGAGTCGTAGGATTGTCCGGCGGCGTAGACGCTGCTGGATGGGAAAGTCTTGGTGGAGGAGTAAGATCCGCTTCCGCTGAAGCTGGAGGTGCCGGTGCCGCTGGAGAAGCTCGGAGAGTATTTGCCGGCGTTCAATGAGGAGCCGAGAGATAGTTTCGATGGGTATCCGAAGGAGGAACCGTATCCTGAGGCGTATCCTGAGCCTCCCAGAGAGGAAGAATGACCTCCGAATGAGTTGCTTCCCAAAGAGTGTCCACCGAAGGAGCTGCTACCTCCGAAACCAGCGCCCAAAGAGTGTCCATCGAATCCTCCGAAGGAGCTGCTGCTGCCTCCCAGAGAGTGTCCTCCGAATCCACCGCTCAAAGATTGACTTCCAAATCCGCTGCTCAAAGAGTGTCCTCCAAATCCACCGCTCAGAGATTGTCCTCCGAATCCGCCTTCGAAAGAGTGTCCTCCGTATCCGCCGCTCAAGGATTGTCCTCCGAATCCGCCGAAAGAGCTGCCTCCGTTCAAAGATTGACCTCCGAATCCTCCGGAGAAACTACCGTGGCTTTGTACCTTGACTGGGACTGGGATTTCGACGCGTACTGGAACCTTGACTGGGTAGGGTTGCTTCACTTCGACTGGGTACGGTCTTGGTACTGGTACTCCTACTGGGTGTGGTACTTTCACGTAGACTGGGCTTGGAACTGGGACAGGTACTTTACGGGTTACGTGAACTGGGTACGGTCTGGCGACTGGGACTGGGACAGGTTTCAGGACCTCAACTGGGACGGGACGTGGGACGGCAACCGGATGTGGGACGGAGACTGGGACAGGAACTGGACGATTGATGGTCACTGGGTACGGCTGTGGCACGGAGATCGGTACTTGCTGGGTGATGTGAGAGACGGATTGGGTGTTTCCGCCGTAACCGGAACCGGATCCAATTGAGCCGGAAGATCCGAAAGATCCAATAGAGCCGGAAGAGCCGAAAGATCCAAGAGAGCCGGAAGATCCAAGAGAGCCGGAAGAGCCGAAAGATCCAAGAGAGCCGGAAGAGCCGAAAGATCCAAGAGAGCCGGAAGATCCGAAAGAGCCGGAAGATCCGTATCCTTCAAGGGAAGCTCCGGATCCGTAACCGCCGATGGAACCGGAAGAACCGAAAGATCCATGAGAGCCGGAAGATCCAATAGAACCGGAAGATCCGTATCCTTCAAGGGAAGCTCCGATCCATAACCTCCGATGGAACCGGAAGATCCGAAAGATCCATGAGAGCCGGAAGATCCAATAGAACCGGAAGATCCGTATCCTTCAAGGGAAGCTCCGGATCCGTAACCTCCGATGGAACCGGAAGATCCGAAAGATCCATGAGAGCCGGAAGATCCAATAGAACCGGAAGATCCGTATCCTTCAAGGGAAGCTCCAGATCCATAACCTCCGATGGAACCGGAAGATCCGAAAGATCCATGAGAGCCGGAAGATCCGATGGAACCGGAAGATCCGTATCCTTCAAGGGAAGCTCCAGATCCATAACCTCCGATGGAAGATCCGAAGGATTCGATGGAACCATGAGAGTCGAGGGATCCGGCGGAAGCTCCGAAGGAACCGGAAGATCCAAAAGATCCGGAAGAACTGTAAGAATCTGAAGCTCCTGCAGATCCCAATCCCAAACCGGTCTTGTATCCGTGTCCCGATTCCAAACCTCCAAGAGAAGAACCCTTCAGAGTATCGGCGACGTTAACGTCGGTGTACTTGGTGGATCCTCCAAGACCGACCCATCCCGAAGAAGATGATGATGAAGAAGATGCGTATCCGCCGGAAGCGGAAGCTCCGTATCCGGATGAATAAGATGATTGGATTGGTGGTGAAATGTTTCCTTGAAGCACTCCACAGCTAGCAATAGCTACCCAGGCTGCTAATACCTAAAAGCACAAACACACAAATTAATTAATTAACTTAATACCAATTAGTATATCGTTTGGTTTTGCAACGTACCACCAAAATCTTCATGATTCTCTTGTGATGATGATGATGTTGGTTGTTCTTTGCGCGAATGGAGCTGAGCGAATGATGTCCTTCTTCGATCCGGCACTCTCTTTTATACGACACAAACACACACACACGCATCGACAACACTCAACACTACTTTCACGTAACGATGATCCGGTGAATCCGGTTGCCCGAATAACGCTCGCATTTCGATCGGATCCACGAAAAATAATATAAAAAAAATGAACTTTTACTTGCGATTTCCAAAAAACAATTCCGACTTGAGAGAAGAACCATAGTTTGTGTGTACAATTTTCCTCTCTTCAGCTTGAATTCAATCTTTCATACTACATATTAAGTAGATGATTCAATTCAATAGCGATAATTAATAATTACTAATAGATAGAGATCAAGAAAATTTACCAATTGTTTCAATAGATCTAAATTATCTTAAATACTCTAGAAACAAGAGTTTTTTTTTTTACTAAATTTGGTGATTTTTGTACCATAAATGTGCCCAAATTATGCAATCAAAATAAGTTGTTTTCTTTCCTAACAATTCTATATTTCTTTAATTAATTAATTAATTAGTTTCCTATAGTCTGAAATTAGAATGTTATATTTCGAAATTATTGCAATTTAGAGAAGAAAAAAATAAACGTTCTCTTATATTTATATTCAATTATTTGTCTTACAAATCGATATTCAATAATTAATTTCTCTTTTGTTTCTTGAATCCAAAAATGACATTTTAGACGTCTTTTGTTTCTTGACTCTAACACAATTGACACAAACACAATTTAAACCAAAAAAAAACCATAAGTTTTAGAAAATTAATTAATTATCCTGATAATTAATTTTATTAAAAAATTCCTTAAATTTTGCATTTAACATGAGATTCTTTACGAATTTCATAAATAAATTAAAAATTTTCTATAATAAATTTTATTCAATTCCTTCACAAAATATGTAAAAAAAAATCATGTTTGAAATCACTATAGAAACGAATCAGAAGACTCAAGCGAGCACGAGCGTGTGTTGGTATATTTGTAAAATAAATAATGTATCTGAGACGAGAATTGGAAAGCTGCTCGAAGAATTTGAATAATTTTTAGTGCAGATTAAATGTATTTTGAATTCGTGTTTTTTAATAAAACTCGACAATTTTTAAATAATCTGCAGTTCCTATTGTTCAATTCCATTGTCTTCAATTGTTTACTACTTAAACGAATAGTAAGGCGTCTTTAGCAACGTAAACAATTTCCTTAGCAACAATGTGTTACCATCAACAACCATAAGACAATTTTGTAAAATTGCTAAATCAACCTTAGCAACAAAAACAATTTCCTTAGCAACAATGTATTACAATCAACAATCATAAGACAATTTTGTTAAGTTGCTAAATCAACCTTAGCAACATAAACAATTTCCTTAGCAACAATGTATCACCATCAACAACCATAAGACAATTTTGTTAAGTTGCTAAATCAACCTTAGCAACAAAAACAATTTCCTTAGCAACAATGTATTACAATCAACAACCATAAGACAATTTTGTAAAATTGCTAAATCAACCTTAGCAACATAAACAATTTCCTTAGCAACAATATATGGAATTTCTAAATAATGGTGTCATTAGCAACAGAAGATCGTTGTTAGCAACTAATATCAATTGTTTATAAAGAGTGACAGTTGAACAATAACAAGATATTAAAGCGTTCTTAGCAACTAATGTTAATTGACTATAAGAAGTGACAGTTGATTGATAAAACCCAAAAGACAACTTGATTTTTTTTTAAATTAAATAGATTGGGCAAGAATTATTACGAAATTGGGCTATCATATAAGAAATAGAAGAAAACAAACAATAAAGGAGTTGAAAAGAAAGTTATAAATGCGAAACAATTTGTCACATGTCTCGAATGATCTATATGCAAGTTTTGCAATTGTTTCATTTATCAATTTTTTTGTTGTTATTGTTTTATTATCATTTGTTTAAATGGAAAAAAAAAGTACGTTTTGTTCAAAAATTGATTTTCCTTGGAAACAATTCAATAAATTTTCATGTGATAATTTCGTTAATATTACGAAACGCGTTGCGGTTGAGTCAGAAAGGCTTTACGCAATATCAATATGAAATTAAAAAGAGTGATGTTTAATTTTCGGTCTCGCGAACAAGAAATAAATAAATCTTCGGGTGACCTTTTTTCTTTTTCTCTTCTCTTGGCAGAAAGAAGTTTTCTTTGTCGCGGTGTACATGCAAATAAATCAAAGAAAAAAAACGAGTCTCTCTCTCCTGCTGCAACTTCTTCATAATTTTCTTCTCTTACACAACACGTTTTCTTTCCACTTCTTCTCCATCATCATGATCATCCACCTCCAGCCGTCGCCTTCTTTGCAAACGCGCTCCTTTTTTCCGCGTATTAAACAAGTTTTAATCAAAACTGCACACACACACACACACAACGAACGAGCGAACGATTTTAGCCAACATAAATTTGCATGTCGACGCCAAAACCAACCCCTCACAGTGCGCATATTTTAATCACGACAAGAAGTAAAGTTTTTTTTTCTTCTCTCAAAGTTCAACTTTCAACAAAATTAATTGAGAGTTTAAATTTTACGAAACATAACTTATTGAACAAGTTGTCATTATTGTTAAGTTGTGCAATTCTAATAAACGTGTTCGGATTTTGTAAATTGCAAATTTTAGAAACGTTTTGGCCCAGTTTTTTTTTTCCGGTAGAAATTCGCTACAATTCTTTTCAAATCAAAAGAGAAACATATATATTATAAATAAACATAAACGAGATTAAGTGTGAAAGAGAGAGAATTTCGACCACGCCAAAAAATCCTTTCCAAATTGTTTATTAACATCGAATTTGCGAATACGTTCACCCGTAATTAAATTTCGCTTTTCTCAATTCGTGATCATGAACATCGCGTAATTATACGAAAATTTGCTCGAATTGACCTCAAAAATGACATTTCTTAGTAGTAAAATAATTTATTTGTCGAATAATCAAGTGTTCTTAATTGTGACATTTGTTTCTTGACTCCAAATTGACATTTCATACTTGTAATTTGTCAAAGAATCAATTATTCTTAATTGTGTCCATTATGACTCTTGACGTTTCTTATATTTATAAGAAAGTGTTGTTCATATTTTGACGTAACGCAATTGATCTGTCAAACAATCAGCTGTTTTTAATTACGTCATTTGTTTTAAGAAGTAGCGTCCTTAGCAATCGTTTCTTGACTCCAAATTGACATTTCATACTTGTAATTTGTCAAAGAATCAACTATTCTTAATTGTGTCTATTTTCTTCTTGACTCTAAATTGACGTTTCTTATATTTATAAGAAAGTGATGTGTTTAATTTTGTCTTCAGTTTCTGGAATCCAAATTGACATTTCATATTTTGACGTAACGCAATTGATCTGTCAAATAATCAGCTGTTTTTAATTACGTCATTTGTTTTAAGAAGTAGCGTCCTTAGCAACCACATAATAATCAACTTGGCAGCTGTAATTTGGTTCGTATCAATTTTAGATATAATAAAAAAAAATGAGATGAAACAAAGTATGGATTCGAGTTATGTATTTAAACGCTAACTAGTTTCTGAGAGACCAATATTCGTTATTTTCTATTTTGTATTCCGGCGCGTAATGCATTATGCAAAATCCGTTTTTGAAACGTTCGTCGAGTCGTTGTATGATCTCATTGGGGAATTGCCACCGGAATCGCATTTTCTCTCAGTCGAAAACAATAAATGTCTTAAATCAATTGCATCAATTCACATTTCTTTTTAAATAAAATCGTTGAATTTAAGATTATTTTTTTCATTAAAAGTTAATAGTTGACAATTAAAACGTCAAATTTAACATTGTGACAGTTGAATGATGAGTTGACAATTAGTACGTTAAATCAGTTGTCTATAAATGTCAATTGAAACGTCAAATTGGGTCACAATGTTCAAATCAGACTATTGAAGTTTGATAATTGAAGAATACATTGACAATTAAAACGTGAAATTGAACATCGTGACAATCGAATGATGAGTTGGCAATTAGTACGTTAAATCAGTTGTCTATAAATGTCAAATGTCAATTAAAACGTCAAATTGTGTCACGATGTTCAAATCAGACTATTAAAGTTTGATAATTGAAGAATGCATTGACAATTAAAACGTCAAATTGAACATTGTGACAGTTGAATGATGAGTTTAATAATTAGTACGTTAAATCAGTTGTCTATAAATGTCAAATGTCAATTTAAACGTCAAATTGTGTCACGATGTTCAAATCAGACTATTTAAGTTTGATAATTGAAGAATGCATTGACAATTAAAACGTCAAGTTGAACATCGTGACAGTTGGTTGATAAGTTGACAATTAGTACGTTAAATCAGTTGTCTATAAATGTCAAATGTCAATTAAAACGTCAAATTGTGTCACAATGTTCAAATTAGACTATTGAAGTTTGATAATTGAAGAATGCATTGACAATTAAAACGTCAAATTGAATATTGTGACAGTTGGATGATGAGTTGACAATTAGTACGTTAAATCAGTTGTGTATAAATGTCATATGTCTATAAATGTCAATTAAAACGTCAAATTGTGTCACGATGTTCAAATCAGACTATTGAAGTTTGATAATTTAAGAATGCATTGACAATTAAAACGTCAAATTCTGTATGGTGATGGAGTCATTATATAATAGTGAAATTTCATATGGGAAAATGGGAAACATGTATAAATGGTAAAATCACTTGAGGTTATATTTTTTGTGCTGTCTCCAAGTATTTCTGGGACGTATTGAGAAATTATGTGGTTTTATAGCCGGGATTTAAAGATAAGCTCTTTGGGGTTTAGCAGGGATTACTTGTTAAGTATGGGACTATTAAGAAGAATCGTGCAGAGATTCGCACCTATTTCGCACTTTTTTTTCGTTATTTCCTCCTGAACGCAAAGATAAAAAATCGTTATTTCACAAAGATTTTTCATCGATAATTTAAGAAAACTTGCATTTTATTATAATAACAACATTAACGTATTGTTAAATTGAATCTCAATAAGTAATTGATCAAATCATAACAATTCAAGTATACTAATATTAAATTACCTAACATTTGAGAGTTGTCAAAATGTAAATTATCTAATACCATCTGTTGTTTTAATTAAAAATACTGCTTCTTTATAATTACGTAACGTGTTTTTTTTTCTTTCTTTATTCTACTTCGTCAAATTCTCGTTAAGCGCGACAGAACTGAAGTTTTTAGCACTAATAAAGTTTTGTTTTTGAATAATTACTTAGGTTAATTAGTCCACGTAATTATAAATATAAAATTTCAGTTGGCTATAACAGATTGACAGTTAAGAGAATGAATTTAAACGTCAAATCAAGTGACAGATCCGTCAAATTGCTTTAAACTGAACGAAGTAGGCTGCAAATTGCATTTGTTTCTTAATAAACAATAAATAAAATAGAAATGGCATTCTTTGCATTTCAATTACGTAACGTTCGCGTTGATAATTATTTAAATGTATGGTGGTGTTATTTGCATAGATTCCGTGTTAATTTTTATAAGAGAATACGAGAAAATTGCATTACGAGAATCAGAAATTTCTCGCTTTAATAATGTTGCCCAGAGTATGAAGTAATTTCGATGTTTAATTGAATTTCGTCCGTTCGGAACGCGCTCGTCCCGCCATCTCTACGCAAACTAATTCACGCGTCAGCTTTAATCTTCTTCGCTTTCTTTCTCTTGTTTTTCATCTCTCTTTTTCTCTACCCTTTTATGCTCTTACGTGTGTATGACATATCGCGTTTTCACTTTTTTTCTTTTCCTCTCTCTCTCTCTTTGCACTCTTTTTTCCTGTGCGCTCGCTCTGTGTCATTCCTCTTCTTCGCTTTGTTGCGCAATGAAAGGTTCTCCGACGGCTGGACGAAAAGGATGAATGGTTTGGCCATTATTTATTCAACGAAAGGCCTCCACTGTCCGAGATCACGTAAAATAACGCGCACGCAAAATAATACGACAGCAGCAGCAGCAACAAGAAAAAAGAAACGTATCAAATGAGCGAAGAAAGAACGTGAAAAAAAAGGGAGAGGCAAAGAGGATCGTAATGAGTGGAAGGAGGGCGACGACGTATGCTCTGGATTTAATATAAATAACGTTGGCGAGCAAGAAAAGGGTGGATTCATTAATAACTCCGGCATCCTTTTTGGAAAATTTTCGGTTTCTGAACACATAAAGTTTTACTTGTAAATTATTCGCATCATCCAAAACTGCAAGTTTCCGTTACACGCTTTTAGCTTAATGCACCACGAAACTGCTTTATTCATTTGTTTTCAACGCCTTCCATGTATAATAAATTAGCTTTTATAATCCTCCTATTAATTTGTAACTAACTTCTAATTTTTTAAATGGAACATACAAAAAGTTACGTACAAAAATCTACACATATTTCATAAACTAAGTATTTGTTTGTAGTATGTTATCTAGTTACTAAATTGTTGATGCAAAAGTTGTGATTTTCTTTCAAAATCTACTATTTTGTATTATCAGTTTTCTTCATTCATTTCAGTTGGCTATGACAGTCAAGTCATTGTATAATAGAGAGAAACGTAAAATTAAGTGACAGATAAGTACATTATAGGTAATGTATTGTTAAATTGAATCAAGTAATTGATGAAATCATAAATATTCAAGTATAATAAAATTAAATCACCTAACATTTGAAAGTTGTCAAAATGTAAATTATCTAATGCCATCTGTTGTTTTAATTAAAAATACTGCTACTTTATAATTACGTAACGCGTTTTTTTCTTTCTTCATGCTACTTCGTCAAATTCTAATTAACTCGTCAACTCTAATAGTATAATAGAGAGAAACGTCAAATTAAGTGACAGATTAGTACATTATAGGTAACGTATTGTTAAATTGAATCTTAATAAGTAATTGATCAAATCATAACTATTCAAGTATACTAAAATTAAATTACCTAACATATGAGAGTTGTCAAAATGTAAATTATCTAATGCCATCTGTTGTTTTAATTAAAAATACTGCTACTTTATAATTACGTAACGCGTTTTTTTTTCTTTCTTTATTCTACTTCGTCAAATTCTTGTTAAGCGCGACAGAACTGAAGTTTTTAACACTAATAAAGTTTTGTTTTTGAATAATTACTTAGGTTAATTAGTCCACGTGATTATAAATAATTTGCGGACAAGAAAAGTTTTAACTATTATTCACAATTAAGTTGGGTATGACAGAATGACAGTTAAGAGAATGATTGACAATTTAAACGTCAAATTAATTACTAATACTAATTTTTTAATGGAACATCCAAAAAGTTACGTACAAAAATCTACACATCTTTCATAAACTGAGTATTAGTTTGTAGTATGTTATCTAGTTACTAAATTGTTGATGCAAAAGTTGTGATTTTCTTTCAAAATCTACTATTTGTATCATCAGTTTTCTTCATCCATTTCAGTTGGCTATGACAGTTAAGAGAATCATTGACAATTTAAACGTCAAGTCTTATAGTATAATAGAGAGAAACGTCAAATTAAGTGACAGATAAGTACATTATAGGTTACAAGTATTTTTCAAAATTGAATTGATATAATAAGTGAACTGATCTCCGAAATTGAAAATTGCGTAACAGTCTGCAGTCCGAATACATTCTTTTTCGAAGCGATGACACAATTCTCTTTGTAATTCCTCGACATTGGAAAGCGAACCTTTCACTGACTCAATCTCTTTTACTACACATACGTACGCCCAATTAAAGATACACCGAAAAGTCCAATTAGTTGTATCGTCATCCATTAAAATTAGTCCACTATAAGAAAAAAAAAGACACACAAACTGTAATTAACAACGAAAAATTATATTAACAGTTCCATTTCGTAATTTATATAAATTGTTATAGACTTTAATGCAGTCTAGTTTCATTTATTTCGATTCATAATTGAAAACCGAAAACTAGAATGCACTAGTATCGGTTTTGGTGGGTTTTAATTAATAAATTAAATTAGTATCGTCGTTTGTGTTCGAAAGAGAGAGAGATGGAGAGAGAAATTTATGTTTTATCAATTTCAATTAGTTCCGTGCTTCGTGATTTTAATGAAACATTCTTTAACGCGTTTAAATATCACCATCACTTATTAATATCGTCAAATTTATTTCATTTCTATTTATAATTTCTTCTTTCCATCGTTTCATTACGATCGTTGCTAACTTTTATATTTAGTTACTAACGTTGTTTTCTTTGTTGCTATGCTATTATATTGCATTAATAACGTTTAATAATGCGTTGCTATGGTTTTTTATTGCATTGCTAACGTTTAATAACATTTCTAACGTTCAAAAATGTACGTTTCTTTTGTATAATATCACGTTGTTAACGTTTATACATAATGGATCAACTGCGGTTTTCGAGTATTCTCGTTCTCCAAGTTGGCATTCGTTGAACAATGCTCTGCGAATTATTAGTTGCATAAAAAAAATGGTTTATTTGCAATGTTTCAGCTTTTGTTACGTATTTCAATTGTTTTCACTGCTTGACTCTTCCATATTGATATCGTTGCCAACTTTAGTTTTGTGGTTATGTACATTATTTTTTTTGCATTGTTTCATGATTTGTCTCTTTTTTATACCAATATAGTAAAAGTATCGTCACTAACATTTATTGCATTAGTTTATGGTTATTTTTATTATTTCGGTTGGTATTACCAAAGTTGGCAACGATATCAATATGGAAAAATATTTTGTATCTATTAAATGAACAATATATGACATCATTACCAACATTTATAATGTTAACCAGTTTATGGTTATTTTTATTATTTCGGTTGGTATTGCCAAAGTTGGCAATGATATCAATATTGAAAAATATTTTGTTTCTATTAAATGAATAATATGGGACATCATAACCAACATTTATAATGTTAACCAGTTTATGGTTATTTTTATTATTTCGGTTGGTATTACCAAAGTTGGCAATGATATCAATGTTTTGTTTCTATTAAATGAACAATATGTGACATCATTACCAACATTTACAATGTTAACCAGTTTATGGTTATTTTTATTATTTCGGTTGGTATTACCAAAGTTGGCAATGATATCAATATGGAACAATGTTTTGTTTCTATTAAATGAACAATATATGACATCATTGCCAACATTTATAATATTAACCAGTTTATGGTTATTTTCATGATTTATGTTGGTATTAAAAAGAATGTAACACGTTTTTATTTTCTTGAGTTTGGTATGCTTTTTGGAAATTTTTCAGTTTCTGAAAACATAAAGTTTTACTTATAAAACTGCAAGTTTCCGTTACACGCTTTTAGCTTTATGCACCACGAAACTGTTTTATTCATTTGTTTTCAACGCCTTCCATGCATAACAAATTAGCTTTTCTAATCCTCGTATTAATTTGTAACATGTTGACTAAGTACTAATTTTTTAAATGGAACATACAAAAAGTTACGTACAAAAATCTACACATCTTTTATAAACTGAGTATTAGTTTGTAGCATGTTATCTAGTTACTAAATTTTTGGAAAAGTTGTGATTTTCTTTCAAAATCTACTATTTTGTATTATCAGTTTTCTTCATTCATTACAGTTTTCTATGACAGTTAAGAAGAAACTTTGACAATTTAAACGTTAAGTCTAATAGAGAGAAACCAGAAAATTTTGGTAAATTTGTAAATTATGTTTTGTATTCTCATTGGAACTAACGAATGATTAATGTGACAAGATCTAACATGCGTTTCTACTAAAGTAATGAAGTTTTAACGGGCCGTTAAACATGACAGGTATACGGCGGAAACCTTTTAGAATCTGTAATTTCGTAGACGAGTGTGATGATGGTCTGGCTGTTTGCGGTTTATTCAATAATGATCCATCAAGATCAAAGGAACCGTTCACATTTTGGGTCGAATGCGTTTGCGGATCGCTTCCGGCAACCATCCCAGCCCTCCTGATTCAATCTGACGAATTAAAACAATGCTTCGGACACATCAAATGGTGTCTAAGAGGACAGGAGAGAGACTAAAATCGAATTCGTTTAAGAAGTTTCATCCTTCGATAACGAGAAGAAGCCCGAAGCTCCGCACAAACACAAAATCGATCCGGCGTGCGCTGCTTCAATCCAAGCAAATGCAATTTGTTATGAAGCAAAACGTCTATTTTCTCGGATACAGAAAGAAAAAGTATAAGAAAAGTTCAGAAAGTTTTAACGAACAATTTGTCAGTTGATAATTGAAATAATCGCTTTCAAATTCTATAAAATAACACTTTATTTAACAGATTGTTAGAAACTTTATTGAATTTAACGAAATATTCTCATTTTCTACGTAATTAGAGGTAAATGCAAAAGCGACATCTCTTATTGATTCACGTAACTAAAATTATGCGCAAACTTGATTAATTTGATTTATTTCAATGACAACATTTCAGCGATTAATACACTCCGGTATTGATTTTTATTTATTGCGAATTTTTAGGTTAGGGGTGGAAAAAAAAAAGTTTGTTGTTTTTTTTTCCAACCTGGAGTAAAACTCGTTTTGCGAGCGGAACGGAGAATTTATTTGGATGTGTGTATTTTGTTTGTTTCTTTTTGTTGTTGCAGTTTTTGTTCTTGTTTATTTGTTTTTTTTTTGGTTGTTTCGTAACGAATTTATGGACTGCGCCTAATATACACACAAACAAACAAACAAAAGCAAAAACAAACAAACTCACATATTTTCCGACTGACCGGAAAAACTTTGCGACGCTGCAGCATTTTCCATCGTTGTTACCATAGTTACTATTATTACCATGGTTACTCATCGGACCTTAAGGTAAACGCAATAAATTCAGGAGATGACTAAGTGCGTGAGTGTGCGAGCGACACTGAAAGTCAGAGAGAGATTCAGCTTTCTCTCAGAGTTCTGCGCTTGAACGCAGATTCATCATTTATCATCATCATCACCCAACGAATTCACCTACTACTACCACTATAACCAACCCTTACTCATTCACTAACTCTGACTATGTTTGAAACAATAATTTAATTGTGTAATGTTATTACACTAACTGTAAACTAATTTAATCGATTTCCTTTTTTTTTTTGTTTCAGGTGAGTGCTTTCTCTCCTTCTAACGCACGTGCGAAGTTTGCGAAGTCGAACGACCTATATTCTAACTGTCGTCGGATGGAACGCTTTTCCGCAGCGTTTTCCGCATTCCCGGCGAAAAATAAACGCGTTCCCTTCACGAAGACAGCTTCATTAATTCTATGGGAGGCCATGAAAGTTATTTTTTATTGCTATTGCCATTGGAAGTAACGCAGATAAAAGTTGCAGTTTTTCATCACTTAATCACATTAGAGAAAAAATTAAGCGCAAAGAAACAACAGTAAGTGTACATTTTTAATCAATTACAGTTTTTGAATAAGAAGTTAAAAAAAAACTAATTAATTTCCATAAGAAATTATTCATAAAAATAGAAATTTTCAATAATTAAAAAAAAAACTCATATTTAAGTGAATACTTTATGATAGTTAATAATAATAAAATAAAGAAACAAAAGTTGTTTTTTCAACGCTATAAACGGTAACGACGGTAACTTTAAAATTAAGTTTCACAAAAACAAACGAAATAAAAGAACAGAACAAAACCCGATCGAATTGCGAAATTTAAACGAGATCTGCGTCTTCACTTACGTAATTCGACTTGCTTTTATTTCTTGTTGAGAGAGAGAGAGAAATGGATTAATTTATGCGCGCACGAGAGCAAGAATCTTCGAAATGAGAAAAAGAAAGCAGTTCTTTCCTTTTGCTTTTACCTCGCGCCCGTATTCTTATTTTTTTTTCTCTTCGATTCCGACATTCTTTATTACTTTGATGAGCAGAATTTCGAGATTTTTTTTATATAATGAAAGAAAAATGTATACACAAAAAAATTGATTGATTAAGCTTTCCAAATTAGTGCTAAATGCATTTGACCCAAAAATTAATTTTATACTTTTTATTTTAACGTTATTAGAAACCTATTAAATATTATGATTATTACTATCTAATTAAGAAATTTGAAGAAGTTGTAAGATTTTTTTTTAATGTAAATGCGTTGCGTTGTTGTGTAAAGCATTGGTATTATGTAAGTTGCGTGTGAAACAATTGAATTACGTGTATGTAACGTGTAGCGCCATCTCTTTGAGGTCTATGGGAAATTCGGTTTTGTTTACTAGTTTAGTACGAGTGAATCGAAGAAGCGCGGCGCTGATTGAAAAGTCAGAAATTCCTAACCTGAATTGAGTGCGGCGTTTGTGCTATTAGTATACAAACAGTTTTCGCTTGAGAATAGTATAAAAAATAACAGTGGGTGAGTCTTTTTAAACATTTTTAATTTGTTTGTTAAAACTGTTAAATTCTCTTGTATTTTTAGGGTAAATGACTATAATGTCGCTGGCCCATTATCTGCAGATGCTGGAGAGGTGCTGGCATCAACAGGATGGCCTCAAGATTGCAGCCCTCCTCTCCCTGCGCTACGATCAAGCTGCAAACCTTGCCCAAGAAAACCCCACGGGAATGGTGATGAGGTTCGTTAAACCGCCACTCGATGAGCTTGTCATCGCTCATTTGAAGTGTATGCACTATTTACTCATGGGCAGCTTCACTTACGCTTACAAACAGCAAAGCGTGCTGGTGCAGAATCTCACAAAGATTATACAGACGCAGAAGGAGGAAAACTGGTTTCTGCCTGTCATGTACACGACTTGCTTAGATTTGCGGATTTTGGCGCAAGGTGCCGAAAAGGAGCAGATGTCAGTGAATAATAAGCCTGGGGAAATCTTAGAGAAGGCTGCCGAGTGTCTGATGGGTTGTTTCAGGGTGTGCGCAGCTGATAACAGATCTTCAGAGGAGAGCACCAAAAGAATCGGCATGCTGAATTTGGTGAATCAATTGTTTAAGGTGTACTCGAAGATCAATAAACTGCATCTGTGCAAGCCACTGATTAGGGCTATAGAATCTTCACCGTTCAAGGAAAGTTTCTCGTTGAGTCAACAGATAACCTACAGGTATTACGTGGGGAGAAAAGCTATGTTCGACAGTGATTACAATGCTGCCAACGAGTATCTGACGTACGCTTTCGAGAATTGTCACAAAGACAGCAGGAAAAACAAGAGACTGATACTGTTTTATTTGGTGCCTGTCAAGATGTTGCTTGGTTACATGCCCAGCAGGAAAGTGCTGGAGAAGTACGACGTGCAACAGTTCTGGGATTTGGTACAAGCAGTCTCGCAGGGAAATTTGAAATTGTTCGATGAACTGATGGAGAAGCACGAGCAATTCTTCATCAAGTGCGGCATCTATTTGATCGTCGATAAATTGAAGATCATCGCCTACAGGAATCTGTTCAGGAAAGTCTACTTGATTCTGAATACGCATCAGATACCGGTGGATGCTTTGCAGACTGCCCTCGTTTCTTTAGGTCAAACTGACGTAGATACTGATGAGACCGAATGCATAGTCGCGAATTTGATTTACGAGGGGAAAATCAAAGGGTACATCTCGCATCAACATAGAAAAGTCGTAGTCAGCAAGCAGAATCCGTTTCCATCGTTGACGAGTCTAACGTAGATTTACTAGATTTACATTTTTATAAGCTAATCAAATAAAACTGTTCGTTATTTTATTTTTCACACAACTTCAGTTTCATTACAAACTACATCATTCTTACTATGACAACCAGTTACTAAATAAACATACTTCAACTGTTTTTTCAGCACATTTGATAATTGCTATTCTATCAATACACTAGATTTTGTTACATAACATTAATTGTCTAACTTAGGACAAGAATCATAA
Source organism: Nicrophorus vespilloides (assembly GCF_001412225.1). Classification (NCBI taxonomy): domain Eukaryota; kingdom Metazoa; phylum Arthropoda; class Insecta; order Coleoptera; family Silphidae; genus Nicrophorus; species Nicrophorus vespilloides. The sequence goes on from NW_017095568.1 coordinate 23,663, forward strand.
AAAGAGTGTTAAATCTTCAAAACCCTTCATTCTTTCTATAATTTAAATTAGTAGTAAATCTGTTATTCAAACTAAACTAATTAAACTTTATTTTAATAATTCGCGCGAATATTAGTAACAGTGAGCAATTTTCCAAATATCTGCTAAAGTATAGATACATTCCTGCGCTTTTATCCAAATTGCTGTAATACGCGTTCAAAGTTAAAAATTGAAATTGGAACGTTCGAAAAAGCAGTGTTTTCACATTTCATTGATTTTCTCGAAAACTATCATAGAGAAAATGAAGTGGTTTTAGCCCTTTGTGTGTTTGTGTTCAAAGTTTAAAAAATGCTCGAAAAAGTAGTGTTTTTACATTTCATTGATTTTCTAGAAAACTATAATACATAGAATGAATCCAAAAAATTCATATGAAAGCTGAATGTTTGGGGAATCAAGCAATTATCGATATATTACTGTGGTTATAGCCGTTTGTGTGTAATTCGTGTTCAAAGT
>NW_017095569.1:0-1673 GCF_001412225.1 Nicrophorus vespilloides
ATTGACCCCCAGGGGTCTATGATAACCTGCAAGGGTTCTACGTCAGCGAAAAAAAATTGGGGGTCCATGAAATGAAAATGGTGATAATTTAAGGTTATGTAACACATGCAGGTTCATCCTTCTCACTAAAAACATTTACTTATTGCTTAGTTTATTTTTTGTTTATTTTATGTTACGTATATTATATATAACAGATACAAAATTTTATTTTGAGTAGTTTAATTTAATTTAAATTCAATTAATAAATGTATAAAACTTAACATGTGTTTTTTATATAACAGATACAAAATTTTATTTTGAGTAGTTTTAATTTAAATTCAATTAATAAGTATAAAACTTAACATGTGTTTTTACTTAAGTTTTTAACACTAAACTTCACTACAGTTAGAAATTTACAAAAAAAACAATATCAGGTAAGTAAGGGTCTACCCAAAACCGAAAAACATGGCAAGGGGTCTACGACATAAACAAGTTTGGGACCGTCTGATGTAAACTATCGCGGCGGTGAATTGCGGCCAATTAAATTTGCGAACCCTTTCAAACCGTGCAAAGATTAGGAACTCGTTTTGGTTTGCCTCGTTTATCATGGATATTACTTTCGTCAATTTCCAGATTGATGGAAATTATCATTTTTTTCCGATAACGATTTTAAACAAACGATCTAGATATAATTAGGTGTCGTGTCCAAGGGATGGATTTCTGAACACTACGGGATATCATCTTCTGTTGTCCGCCGTGGATGTCTCTAATTTGTTAATACACTAAATTAACAATAATAATTGTAATAATAACGGTTGGACACAACATAGGCTAAAAGGCATTTAGCGATTGTTTAGTTCCGCAAGTTGGTGACGGTTTACAAAAGTTTTCATAGTTTTTTAATGTTCAAGAAAAGACGTGAGAGAGTCGTACACTCGATTCACATTTGCTTTTCCCCCGTCTCATATATGGCAATAGCCGTTATTACAGTTAGTGTGTTGCATTTATTTGAATTTTCAATTTTAAGATTGTTCTCATTACCAAGTATTGTCTCACAGATTGTCTTTCGTATCGTTATATTCATGTGTTCGTTCTTCATGTTGCGTTGTAGAGTTTGTTTTGCAAATTCTTGTATTTTTTTATGTGTCTGATCTATAAACATTTTTCGAAGGCGATGGAATTATTTTTGTTTAGTCGAGTTCGTTCATCGTCCGTTTTTTATGTGTCTGAAGTTGAAGTTTAAAAGTATTTATTTAGAGTAGATACATACATAGATAGAGTATTTTTTTTAAGGGGTGGCGTACATGTGAGCTTGTGCTCATTTAGCCAGATATGTGTCTGGTAAGCATCATCGCTTAATCATGGCGCCTCGGAGCTGCGATACAGAGGACTGATCTGGTATCGCCAAGAATATGACGTCCAGTCACTAACGGTGTAAGTATACAGATGTTAAAATAAAATGAATATTGAGATTTTATCAAGAAATCAGGATGAGAGAAAATATTTTGAAAATTAGAACTACATTAAATTAAAATTAAATCTACAAAAATAAAAATATAAGAATACCTTCAACTTAAATGCAAATAAATTAATTAACTATTTAACATAGCACACTCAACTGCTGCTATGATGAAACAGATTTCTTAATGACAGAAAGTAACATAAGAAGCGGAGAGAAGAATTTGGCATGCACA
>NW_017095569.1:1680-3229 GCF_001412225.1 Nicrophorus vespilloides
ATTATATCATGTTGTATTCATTCCGGAGGAAATGAACATATCAAATATATCACTTTAAAGTGACCGACTGGTTCAATCAAAACTCGGGATATGACTTTGATCCTTTAAATTGCGTTTCTCTCATTACTTTATGTATATACAAATATCCCGGTAATATATTTTGGGATGGTTCATTGATCAAGTTGACAATAACAGAAAATAAAACGATACAGCAGAAAAGAAAAAGTGATAAAACTGAATAGTACTAAAACTTAAGCTTATTATATACGATTAATTTAATATCCTTGCTTTAATATCCTTCAATTATATTTTGTTACTAAATAAATTCAATATATTTTTCATTTTTCTATAAATATAATTTTTTGAAAGTGTTTGTCCAGTAACTTACAGTTAAATCTACTAGAAATGTGTATTTCGGGTATCTGTTCTGCTCGAGTGGCTTAGCTTGAACTTATCTTCTTTTCCTCTTGATTCCAAATCACTGATTTACCTTGCATTTTGTCTCCTTACAATGAACAATTCTCTCAGTTACATAACTTCTTATATTCTTTCTAACATTGGGATTTCATCTGTGTTTTTTTAAGGAAGACTATTTTTAGTTGAAATAGTCCGGATTTACTATAGCACAGTTTAAAAAATTTAAAATAAATTAACATTGAATTGAGAAAAGTTAAAATAAATTCTAAAAAAATAGTGTAAAAGAAATAAATTCATTATTTTGATCATAAAGTGAATACTTCGAAAAGTCATGTTTCAAGTATTGAAGCATTTAATTTGCTCTAATTATCCGGACTATTTGAGTTATTGCGGTATTTAATTAAATGTGGAAACATTTACCTTTAAGCACTGTCTTCAATTTCATTTTATAATGCTATCATATCATCAATAGTTGAAAAAAAAGTTATTAAAATAATTTAAAATGTTTACTATGTAACCGATAACTGGAATAGTCCGGGTTCGAAGATTATCCGGATTTCGTGAAGTATCATAGTATTTTTTCTACATATTCAACAATACAATATATCACTGACTTTTAGAAACCGGACTAATCGTGAAACTAAATATATATAAAAAATATAACAGCGATCATTTATGCATTTTTAAACAATAACATTTTGAAATAGTGAATCCGGACTGAACGAAGCCGCACTATGCGAGGTATTGCTGTATATCTTTTGAAAAATTACATAATTAAATAATTTACAAAGTTTACAATATAATTGATAACTCAAAGAGTCCGAATTCTAAGATTGTTGAATTTTAGTTGAATTAAATATCAGGATTATTTGATGTATTGCGCTATTTAATTGAATGCAGCAGCAATTGTCTTTAAGTTATTACCAACCTCTCGTTAACTATTTAATGAATATATATAATAGTTATTTATAATAAATCATTACTATTAAAATTAAGTTTTTTTGTTCATAATTGTCACGTCCTTGACAATAACCATTATTATTATAATTGTTATTATTAATAGAGAAAAAAAACTATGTATTTATAATTATTTTTTTCATTTATTTATGTATTTATGTCGAGTAAAGAAAGA